>NC_089784.1:40515184-40525184 GCF_040412425.1 Macrobrachium rosenbergii
TATATATATATATATATATATATATATATATATATATATACATATATATATATATATATATATATATATATATATATATATATATATATATATAGAGAGAGAGAGAGAGAGAGAGAGAGAGAGAGAGAGAGAGAGAGAGAGAGAGAGAGAGAGAGAGAGAGAGAGCACTCTTTATGAAAATACTTTTGTTTTAAATAAATATTATCAATCGACAATGACTGTCAACAGAAAATACACAGTGCCTAAACAAGTATATAAAAGTCCGTTGTTATTATTTCGGTGAAAAAAAGAATCATTTAATGTGACAGGAGACATATAAATACGTATTTTTTCTTGACAAATAATTTTAACTATACTCTGGGGTCTTCGATAGCACACCTTCTCGTTTACAGTTAATCACCTACTACTCTGATCTGAAGAGAGAGTTCTAATACTATAGAAAAAGCCAAAGTGCATGGAAAGGCAAAGCTGTTTAGCATATAATACTTACTATAGAGTTTAATTATCAATTAGTAAATACAAATTGCTTACTAAATATTTTTGCAATGGTTAACATGAAAATTTTCAAACCTGGGATTACAACCTTGAACCTATTTTGTTTTTCAGAATGACAATATCATTATTTACTTGAAAAGTCGTTGTTCTAAGAAACTTGGTCCTATGACACTGTTAGTATTATAGCCGGTTTCATTTCCCACTCACGGGTGATGTGGCACTTTTGTGATAAATAAATACCTATTCCTTCAATAATATATCTGAAGGTTTATACAATATATAAATATATATATATATATATATATATATATATATATACTCGTATATATATATATAAATATAATTTATATATAAAGAACCCTCCCCCTTCTTATATAAATCATAAACATGCCGATTTGCAATCGATAATTTACCACACGAAAGAGGAAATGGTATCAGTCTACTCGGATTAACCATCAACAAACCAGAAGTTTTCAATAGTTATGATTTACCCCATTATAGTCGGTTTCATTTCATCTGCCCACCCATGGGTGAAGATACGGCACACGCGCATGGGTAGCACGTAATTGGCTGACATCAACGTTTCCGATATAGCTGACACTTTGTGATAAATATTAGACTACGATCTTCAATAAGGTATTTGAGTGTTTATATATGCAAATAACCCTCGCCCCTTTTCATATATAAATCATAAACATACCGATTTGTATCGAAAACATACCAACACACGCACACGACAGACAAGCTTATATCAAAAACCACTCAGATCAAAAATAAACAAACGATGATCTTTCAATGTTTCTGATTTATCTCATTAGTGTAGCCCAGGCTACACATACACCTACCCTCAAAAACTGTGCGGATGCCCACTGGGGGTTCCATCAAGTTGTGTTGGATACGGGGAGCCAAAAGTTCACAACTTTATAACACCTTGGGAGAAGTACCAATACTGTCGCACCCCCATGGGGCACTGCACTGCCCATGATGCTTGAAAAAGGCACGCCTCTTTTTGCTGCGGTGCCCAAATTTATTGTCTGTGACAGATCACCGTCCTTTAGTTAAACTATTTGGTGATTGTGAATTAAAGCACATTGACAATCCAAGGCTTTTCCGGTTGAAAGAGAAAACTCTGCAGATCAGATTTACAGTGAAATATACTGTTGACAAGAGAAATACAGCTGCCGACACTTTAACTCGATACCCGAGTCTGAAGGTTACCCCAAATGGTGTAGACATCATAGATGCTGAAGATGTGGATGTTAGGGCATCTGCTGTGGTGATGACATCACTGCAAGGCTTCGAGAATGACATCACCGTTCTTGATAGTCAGGTTGTCAAGAGATGTTCAAGTGAGGAGGTATTGCTGAAAAGAGTTCGAGAAGATGACTGGCCCAGAAGTAGAAATTTAGTAGAATCTGCATTGAAACTATTTTCAGATACGAGAGAGACTCGGCCACATCGGTGGGTTCGTAACATACTCATTTGATGAAGGACATATTCGTCTGGTGGTGCTGAGCAAATTAAGAGGAAAATGGCCAGCAGTCTGCACACAGGCCACCAAGGTGTAGATTCAGTGTTACGTAGGGTACAGCAGTTTGTGTACTGGCCTGGGATGGAAGGTGACATAAAGTTTCAAAGAACTAAATGTGAGACATGCAATGTACACGTACCCTCCCAACAACAAGAACCTTTTCTGCCCACCCAGCCGCCAGAATATACTTTTCGAAAGACTGTAGCTGATTTTTTTTTCAATTAGAAAACAGATTTATTTAACTTACACTGACAGGTTGACATGCTGGCTGGAAGTGCTGCACTTTGCCACTGGCATGACATCATCAAAACTTATCCCTGTGATGAGAAGAATGTTTTCCTGGTGGGGCACTCCAGAGGAAATACCCACTGATGGGGTACGAACTTTGCGAGTGCTGAGATGACAGATTTTGACACAAGATGGGGGTGAAACTTCTTATCTCATTAGTGCATTAACCTCAGTCAACTGGATAAGTGGAAGTAGCTGTTCGCTCTGTCAAACGTATAACAAGGGATAATGTAAAAGAAGATGGCAGTCTTGATACAAATGCAGCAGACAGAGCTCCCATGCAGTATACGAACACACCCCTTAGAGACGTTGACTAATTGCCAGCACAGTTAGCCTTAGGGAGACAACTACGGGATTCTGTCCCCATGGCAAAGGAATACTATCTGCCAGACAGCCACTGTATGACGACATTAAGAGAAAGGGAGAAAGCGATGGTCAAAAGCACGGAAAGAGGCAAACAGTTGTATGACCTGCACGCTAAGCAGTTACTGTATTTATGTGTAGGAAATAAGGTACCTATACAGGACACAGTAAGCAAAAGATGGGATCAATCAGGGGTTGTAATGGAAAAATATCCATATAGGCAATACCTTATTAAGGTAGATGTTAGCAGTAGAATGACTAGAAGGAATCGCTGTCACCTGAAGTACATACCAGCACCAAGTCAGCATGTCACCCCTAACCCTAATGTGGGGCACATTCCTGACCCATTAGTGAAACCTGATGCCAGCCGCCTGGCATCTCTGCCCAGGCGTAGCTCACGCACCTCCAGGCGTCCAGTATGGATGAATGATTATGAAAACTATACCCCCTAATAATGGGGACATGTACACATATGCCTCATGACAAAATTGTCGTATATTCTATGCCTGCTTTATGTATAAAAACTGTCAAGCTGATTTCAAGTTTATGTAATCTTTTGTTTTGTGGTAGTGCTTGGCTTTTGGGGGGGAAGTAAGATATGTTGTTGATTGTATGGCGCTGCTTATGCAATTGCTCAACGTGTACCAGCCGCGCACTACCAATGTTTACCCACCAACCTTTTGGCGGGACACTGTTGTCCCTCATTCACAGTGTAGCCCTCGTGGCACTTAGTCTTATTTAATAAACCATCTTGCAGATAAAACCCTGTATACCAACACCATCCGACAATAGTTATTTGGCTGAATAGTCCCGAAAGTGCCCAGTCATTGAGGTATTATAATGATTTGAATGTTTAAAAAAAATGAATATGCCAGGTATTAACTGAAATTTCCCACAACTTCCAGCCCGCTGAATCATTACTGCATTCACTTCTCCCGCGCCTTAGACAGCCACACAGACAACAATATTTCACGCTATCTCGAATATTAACCTACTCATGTAATTTACATTATCAAAATACCTTTTACTTGCACCCGCATAGCCAGATGTCTTATGTACCTTCAATGAGATAAGAAAAAAATTACTTAAAGACCATCCTTGTTTTGCATCTGACCTGAGTAGATTGTTACAAGCTTGTCATTCATTTGTTTGTATTGTTATAATATCGATATAAATCGGCATGTTTATGATCTAAATAAGTTGTGAAGGTACTTTGTATATATAAGCATTCAGATGAATTACTGAAGAAATATTTTGCATTTTTATTTAATATGCCTACAACATCGGAAACATTGATTTCAGCCAATCAAGATCTTGCTATGCGTATGCCACATCTACCTAAAACCTCCGTTGGTAAGTGAATAGATGGAATGAAACAGATTATAGTTGACACTGCTCATACTGTAACTTATATTTCTCTGTTTTGAAAATGTTCAAAATGTCAGGAACAGTTAGAAGGTCACACATGCCTACACTATCCTAATGAACTAAAATGACATTTAAGACATTAATATGAGTATAATTTTGCAAAAAATATTAATGCTGGCCTTTCTTCCTTCTAATTTACATCACCCTTATTGACATTCGCGTGTGGTACCCTGCATCTGCTATTGGGCACCACTATTCATGATCCAAAATGGCAGCGGGTAATTGATTGATTGATTGATTTGTGGCTATTAAAACTGGCGTAACAACATGTAGGTTACTGACGCCATAATAAAATTAAATAGGAAATTAAAAAGATAAATAAATTAAACAGGTAAATAAATACATGAATTTAAAAGGAATTTCATACAAAAAATAACTATCTACATATATACATATATATAACATCTATCTGTAAATACATAAATAATATACATACATACACAAATACTGTGTATGTATATGATCTAAATTTTGTTAAGGGAGCCAACCTCTTTAACAAAGATATATAACTGCTCTAAATTACAATCCTCCCCAAGAATCACTGCAAAGATAAAAATTTCCATCTCTTTCATATCCCCAAAAGAGGAACGTATGTCTTAGATTCCCAAGACAGGGACATTCGACCAGCAAATGTCTCACAGTCAAGGGCACAATGCAGTCTTCACAGAATGGAGGTTTTTACCTGGCATCAAGAACCCATGAGTGAGTCTTGTATGTACAGTACAATCCTTAGCCTGCACAACGTCGTTTCTTGTCTCCTTGGCATATAGGGATAAAACCAATGAGACACCGATGTCGTAATACTGCAAATTTTTTTATTTGTTGCAATATTTTCCCAAAGGGACTGCCAAAGCTTTTTAATTTTCTGACCTACTAGAAGATATGCATCCCATGGTAGCAGGCATCTTCTGGGTTCTGGGGAGGTGACTGCTGACTTAGCAAGTTGATCAGCTTGCTCGTTTCCAAGAACCCCAACACGGAAGGCACCCAGCAAAAATTTGCTTCTTTACCTCTTCTTTTCACTAAAAGCAGCCATTCCAGTAGCTCTAAAATCAGTGGGTTTAAAGATTTAAAATATTCTAAAGACTGAAGTACATTTCTTGATTCACAAGATATAGTAAAACTATTTCCATTCTAAGTTCAGATTTCCTTGAAGGCCTCTAAAATTTCATGTACTGTAGTTCTGCTAAAAAATCGGTGAAACACATGATAATCTACCACTCCCTTCTACATCAAGAAAGGCCGCTCCAAAGTAGACACCAGCATCTGACTTTGAGTCACCTGTGAAACTTACTATGGAGTTATTGTGTTGGGAGGAATGATCTAAAAATGTTGACTGCATTGCCTCATTGGACATATCTGCCTTTGTCAAATTAAATACCTAAGCCATTTTACCTCTGGAAGGATCCAGTGGGGATAATCGAATACCTAGCAGGTAAAATCTCCATTCTTGGCATGTTTAATTACCTGGTCATACATTTTACTTTAAAGGCAAATGGTTGAGGCTGCTTGGGGTGATTTTTATGAACTTGCCAATGCCTTTCACTTCTGATACAAATGCTGATTAAGGACTTAAGGAACCTCTGAAATCTGTACCAGCTCTGAACCAGCAGACATTGGTAATGTATATCCAGAGGCATCTCACCAGCATCTACAAGCATGCTATCAGTGGGAGATGATTTAAATGTTCCAGTAACTAATCTTACTCCTCCATGATAGATTGAATTAAGCATTTTAAGGCTAATATTGGGCTTTGTTGAGGTATACACTTCACACACAAAAGTTAATTTTGAAAAGACTAAAGCTCTGTATAATCTCAACATCTGAGTTTGGTCTGCACCCCACAAAGCGTGGGACACAACTTTCTGGGCATTCATTGCTTTCAAGCATTTTGCCTTGTTACTCTTCAGATGTGGAATTCGTGTCAGCTTCCTATCAAAAATCAACCTAAGAAGCCTTGTTTCACTAACATATGGAATTCTCTGCCCATGTATGAACGAACCTGGATCATGATGAAATCCTCTTATGTGGCAAAAGTGTATGATTACCATTTTACTTGCTGAAAACCTAAAACCATTCATCTCAGCCTACTTTACTACATCATCAGTGCAGAGCTGAAGGCGATGTTCAGCTACTAGCATCCTTGTTGCTGCCAATGATATCGAAAGGTCATCAACAAAACCAGTATAAGTTACATCTAGTGTAATTATTTTGGAAACCCAACTGATAGCTAAGCAAACAAAGTTACACTTAAAACACTTCCTTGTGGCACTCCTTGGTTGAATATGTCTGACACTGCAGCTCCAACCTGGACCTGAAATACACTATTAAAAGAAAATTGATAAAAACAGGCAAACTGCCTCACAGGTTACATTCGTAAAGAACCCTCAGAATTCCATATCTCCATGTTGTATCATAAACCTTTTCAAAATCAAAGAAAACAGTGACGTAATGCTGCTGGTTAACAAAAGCTTCGCATACTGATGATTCCATTCGAACTAACACATCAGTTGTGGTGTGCATACAGTACTTCTGAAACCAGACTGAGCAGGCAACAGATATTTACCACGTTGCAGGTACCACATCAAACGTGTTTACCAATTTTTCCATGATCTTACACAGACATGGTGTCAGTGCAATGGGATGCTAATTCTGTCTTGAATGGGTCTTTCCCTGGTTTAATGATTGGCAGTAATCGTAACATCTCCCATAGTTTAGGGAAGATATGTTCTCGGAAAATTCTGTTAATAAGGTTTAATGTGAAAAATCTGGTATTTTCGGGGTATGCTTAATCACTGAATATGTTATATCATCCAGTCCAGGAGCTGATTCACTACATTTACTTAAGGATAATTCAAATTCTCTCATAGTAAAAGGTACATTGTATTGTTCATTTCTTGATGTATTAAAATCAATTTCTACTTGTCCATTAGCCTTCTATGAGCTGAATAGGGCCTGTCATAATTTTTATTTGCAACATTAGCAAAATGATTAGCAAATTCATTTGCCACTAACTGGGGATCTCCTACTTGGTAAATGGAGGCTGACAAGGATTAAAATTACCTGCTATTTTTCTAACTCTCTTCCAAACTAAAGTCAGAGATGTTTTTGAATTTAGGGAAAATATGAAAATTGTCCAAGATTCCTTTCATGCCCTATTAAATTCCATACAGAAATAAGCTCTTGCTTTTAAAAATTCAGCATGGTAATACTCACATTTTAGTCTGCAGCATCTGGTGAAAGTTGACCTCATAGTTCTATGAGTTTGCTGGCATTTACAAGGCCACCAAGGAACTGGCTGGTGGATAAATATGCCAAAAGTCCTAGGTATTGATTGAAGACCAATCAAGAATATAATTTTATTCAAACAGTCAAGAGCATCATCTACAGGGAAAGTCATCAGCCAAGTCATTTATCGAGATGTGATCCTGGAATGTTGCCCAATCAGCTTTACCAATATTCCCTTTAGGTAACCTTGAGGATGGGGGATTTGAACTATTGGAAAATCGGATAATGTGCCTGTTTGAACATGAAAATGAGTAGACTCCCCCATGTTTAGCATTCCCACAATTTCATTTTCTATGATGAACACAGGCAATTCCCTCTTTGATTGGTAATTATGTCAACCGAAAGAGGGGTTCTACTATTCACATCTCCCAGAATAACAAAGGGAAGTGGTAGCTGTTGAATAAGGGATTTAAATTCATCAATGGGAAGACTTCACTAAGAGGTAGATAGAGAGAGCATACTGTATATTTTCTTTGCGAATGGATGTGCATACCTATCACTTGCAGTGTAGAATGGATATTAATAGGATTTTGTGGGGTGTCATTACGAATATAAAAAACTACAACCCCATGGCTTCCTATATTCATGTTATAAGTGGAATGATAGGCTGTATACTATCATGGGCTTGGATGCGTATTATTACCAATCATAGTCTCCAGAAAAGTTATATGTACACAAAAAACTTCTGATATAAGCAGCCTTAGTTTTTCCCTGACAGTTCCAGAGTAGAAACAAATTAATTTTAATTTGGTTTTGAGGCCATTAAACTGGATCTTCTTTTAAGTGCTTCAAGTTTATTGCCTTGCACCTGCTTTTTTCTGGAAGGAGATTGATAATTTATGGCAGCCTTCCATTTCAAAGTCCATGATGGTGCTGCTTCTCTGGAGAAGGAACCTGCCACAGATGGCACAGCTTCCCCAGTATCATGGGTGTTGGGTACCCTTGATGGCATCTCCATCATGGAAATTTCAGGTTTAATAACCTCCAGAGAGGGAGGGGGATGGGAGGTACATCTGGCACTACCTTTGAAGAGGCAGGAGCACCAGAAATCACTGGTGCAGCCTCCAGAGAGGCAGGAGTGCCAGAAACTATTGGAGCAGCCTCCGAAGAGGCAGGAGTGCCAAAAACCACCAGCACAGACTCCAAAAAGACCAGAGTACAGATTGCCACTGATCTTCCCTTTACATTGCCAAGGGAAGCACCTCTGGTAGCATTTATATTTCTTCTTCGGTTGGCAGTAATACTGGAAAAGGATATTCCAGGTCTAACATACTGGTTTAATACTTTCTATCTTGCCTCTCTGAATGTGATACATTCAGTAACCCTTAATGTCTGGATTTCTTTTCCCATGATGTACACATCACACTGTTTTAAGAAGATGGATGATTGTCTCCACAATGTAAACATCTTGCTTCATTATAACATAAACCACGCTCTGGTTCACTACATTTAGCACATGTGGCAAGCTTGCCTTGTAGCTTCTGCCTCCAAGGCCCTAACATATGTGCATATTCTTGGCATCAAAAACATCTCCTCAGTCTTGGTATATATTGCTTAACCTTAAAACATAACCATGCTCCTTTCATTATATTAGGTAAGCGGCTCGAATTAAATGTGATAATTAAATCTGGAGGTAGAACTAAGGCTCCATTGATCTCCTTCATTCTTTCAACTCTAATCACACCTTGATCTTTAATTCTTCTACATGCTTCTCTTCTGAGTATGTCATCTGTTGGGGTGCACATATCCTTTCCTTGGTGTGATTCCAAAAAGCATGTACTGAGAAGTACTACTTTAACTCCTCCAAGATGCGATAATGCTTTTACTTTTTAATTTTCTTTTTCTTAGACCAATTCTACTGTCAGTTTTCCTTGACCTTCAGATGATATCTTTGGCTCTCGGCCACAACACTTCACAATGTCTCTGTACACATTAAAAAATATCACAATTAGAATCTTCCAGATTAAAGGTCAAATATTTATCATAAGAGGTTTCAAATATGCCAGGTCCTACTTCACATACATTTCTGGTCAATTTCCCTTTGCTCTGTGCTGCAGCATGGGGTTCTAGTGTAATTACACTAGAGGGTTTCCTAGCCTTTTCCAAACACAGGTTGTCAGAGGAGGGTGCAGAAGTCGTCATCTGTGCCAAAACAGTATCATTAAAGGGTCCATGGGTACTCGAATCCTACTAATCCTAAAAATTGAATATAAAAAAAATTTAGTAAATCTGAAAACCTTAAGAACATATCACCAACCTTTCATGGAGTTTATTCTTCCACCAATGGCACCAGTAGGAGCTGACTCCCAAATGTGCGCCCCCTACCCTACCCAGCAGGGAATGGCACAACACAATTAGAGTGGCCTAAGTGTAAGCCAAACCTGCTAATTTGGACTGAGAGTGTTACAAGAATACTATCATCTCCACCCTAATCATGTTGTGGGCAAACCTGAAAGAATGCCGAGAGTCCTACCTGCAAAACCAGAGCACCCCTGTAATCCATGGCCCAACCCTGCAGAATAGTTCTGCCCTTGAGCTATCAATCTGATATCTCTCAGGTCCAAACATTATTGGGTAGTTGATTATCCTACCACAGTTCCCATTATT
>NC_089784.1:40527684-40570184 GCF_040412425.1 Macrobrachium rosenbergii
TATATATAGAGAGAGAGAGAGAGAGAGAGAGAGAGAGAGAGAGAGAGAGAGAGAGAGAGAGAGAGAGAGAGAGAGAATGGTTAAATGTACGAGAGGATAAGAAATTTAATAACACCCAAGTTTTTGTCTAACAATTTCTAATGAGTTAGCTGCTGACCAAACAGAGGAATGATATTCAATTGGCATATTTTTGGCGTGGTTTACCACAATTAAACCATTTAAACTGCACCTCTTATCATTATGCAAACTATATCTTGTTCCTGAAGGTACTATTTCTGTATCTACTTCGCTTCCAACCTCATTCCACTTACTCTTAACATTCTTTATGTCTTGCGAATCATTTTAGTTGTTTACCTTTAGATCTTTTCGTAAAAAGTCATTGAGTTCGGCTAGCAGAACAAGATATTTAGTCACTTCAAAAATTCCACAGGTATCTAATCCTTCTAATTTAGCCTGGTCTCATATAGCCTCAGCAACTTCAGCCTATAAGCCTCAGGCATCATATTCATATGCTTTGAGAATGACTGAGTTTGTAACCTCATCATAATTACCACACATTTCTTCAAATAAAAATACCCCTGAGCCCTACCTTTTAAAGAACATGGTAACAATACACGCCATGAAATCTTAAGCCAACAGATACCTGTCACTACTTGCTCAAAACTTATGAAATAATTCGTCACTTCGATTTCGTTAAAAGGAGGCACTGTTGTCATGTTTCCACCTATGTCAAAAAACCCTCGTTCTTGTCTGTCTTTTATTGCATTCATTTCTACCACTTTCAACACGCGTTCCTATTTTTACGCTCTGTGTACCTTTCTCTCTCCCTTGTTTATCATTTCAGGACCTTTATCTCTTCCTTGTTCATCGTTTCAGCGTCTCCCCTGTTTATCGTTTAAGCTGCCACTTTCTCTCCCTCGTTTATCGTTCCAACTCCCATCCTCTCTCCCTTGTTTATCATTCCAGCGGCCTTTCTCTCTCCCTCTCGTATTTATCGTTTCAGCTGTCTTTCTCTCTCCATTGTTTACTGTTCCAGCTGCCTTTCTTTCCCCAATGTCTATCGTTCCAGCTGCCTTTTCCTCTCCTTTGTTTATTGTTCCGGCAACTTTCTGTCTCCCTTGTTTATCGTTCCAGCTACTTTTCTCTCTCCACTGTTTATTGTCCTGCTGCCTTTCTCTCTCCCTTCTTTATCGTTTCAGCTACTTTTCTCTCTCCATTGTTTACTGTTCCAGCTGCCTTCCTCTCCCTTGTTTATCGTTTCGGCTGCCTTTCTCCCTCCCTTGTTTTTCGTTCCAGCTGTCTTTTTCTCCCCCCTGTTTATCATTCCAGCTGCCTTTCTCTCCCCATTGTTTACTATTCCAGCTGCCTTTCTCTCTACCCTGTTTATCGTTCCAGCTACCTTTCCCTCTATTTGTTTATTGCTCCAGCTGGCTTTCTGTCTCCCTTGTTTATCGTTCCAGCGGTCTTTCTCTCTCTTGTTTATCATTCCAGCTGTCTTTCTCTCTCCCTGTTTATCGTTCCAGCTACCTTTCCCTCTCCTTTGTTTATTGCTCTAGCTGGCTTTCTGTCTCCCTTGTTTATCGTTCCAGCTACCTTTCTCTCTCCACTGTTTACTGTTTCAGCTGTCTTTCTCTCTCCATTGTTTACTGTTCCAGCTGCCTTTCTATCGCCCCCGTTTATCGTTGTAGCTGCCTTTCTCTCTCTCTCTACTGTTTATTGTTTCAGCTGCCTTTCTCTCTCCATTGTTTACTGTTCCAACTGCCTTTCTCAATCCCCTGTTTATCAATTCAGCTGCCTTTCTCTCTCCACTGTTTATTGTTCCAGCTGTCTTTCTCTCTCCCCTGTTTATCGTTCCAGCTGCCTTTCTCTCTCCATTGTTTATCATTTCAGCTGCCTTTCTCTCTCCATTGTTTACTGTTCCAGCTGCCTTTCTCTCCCCCGTTTATCGTTCCAGCTACCTTTCCCTTTCCTTTGTTTATTGTTCTAGCTGGCTTTCTGTCTCCCTTATTTATTGTTCCAGCTGCCTTCTTCTCTCCTTTGTTTATCGTTTCGGCTGCCTTTCTCCTTCCCTTGTTTATCATTCCAGCTATCTTTCTCTGTCCCCTGTTTATCGTTCCAGCTGCCTTTCTCTCTCCACTGTTTATCATTTCAGCTGCCTTTCTCTCTCCATTGTTTATTGTTCCAGCTGCCTTTCTCTCTCCCCTGTTTATCGTTCCAGCTACCTTTCCCTTTCCTTTGTTTATTGTTCCAGCTGGCTTTCTGTCTCCCTTGTTTATCGTTCCAGCGGTCTTTCTCTCTCTCTCTTGTTTATCGTTCCAGCTGCCTTTCTCTCTCCCCTGTTAACTGTTCCAGCTGCCTTTCTCTTTCCCCTGTTAATCGTTCCAGCTGCCTTTTCCTCTCTTTTGTTTATTGTTCCAGCTATTTTATGTCTCCCTTGTTTATGGTTTCGGCTGCCTTTCTCCCTTCCTTGTTTATCGTTCCAGCTGCCTTTTTCTCTCTCCTGTTTATCATTCCAGCTTCTCTCTCTCTCTCTCTCTCTCTCTCTCTCTCCTTGTTTATCATTTCAGCGGTCTTTCTCTCTCCCTTGTTTATTGCTCCAACTGCCTTTCTCTCTCCCTTGTTTATCGTTCCAGCTGCCTTTCTTTATCCCCTGCCTGTCGCTCCAGCTGCTCTCTCTCTCCCTTGCTTCCCGCTCCAACTGCCTTTCTATATCCATTATTTTTCGATCCAGTTGCCTTTCCAACTCCTTGCTTCTAGTTCAGCTGCCTCTCTCTCTCTCTCTCTCTCTCTCTCTCTCTCTCTCTCTCTCTCTCTCTCTCTCTCTCTCTCTCTCTATTGGTTCTGCTCTTTCAGGTTCTGTAGATACTTTTCCTCCTGTGGTTTAATTGAAATATCAGTTTTTCCTCCACAATACCCAATTTTCTGTCAAACCTTTGATCAAATCATTCCTCTTCATCTCCATGGTAAAAACTATCTTCATAATCTACTATAAACAACCTTTTTTTATTTTCCAATATTAGTTGATAAAATCTGTATTGAAAGCCTCGAAATCCCAATGGATATGTGAGAAGAAATTTTCTTCCGTTAGTTATAAGACAGGTTATTGATTACTCTACTTTCTAGCCAGCGCGGGCTCGAATGAGAATTTCTTCATTCATTTTCTTCGAGACTTCTGGCTTTAAATGGAAGACTTATCAGAAAGTGTTAGGATACAGAGAAGACAGATACTGATAAGTACACTGCAGTACACAACACCACGAGTTTGATCTAAAAGAGATTTGCACCACAGCAAACCAACAAGATCCTGTTTGGATAACCAGTAGCTAAACACTACATGGTTCATGGTCAGACCGATATTAGTCAGTTGAAAATGAAGAGCTCCTAGTTTTTATAATCATAAACCTTTAAGCCTACTGTATTCTCGTGCGTGCATTGGAATGAAGCAAGAAAAATATCAGAGCTGACATGCAAGAAGTAGATGTGTTCATTTCTGTGATAAAACTAAATACATTAAGAACAGCAATAATAATGACAGAATAATGTGGCAACAATAATAATGTGAAAACCACGAAACTAATAAAAGTAACGATAAAACAAAGTAGGACCTGGAAGCGATCAGTGGCGGTGAAGTTGATGGCCGCCGTGAGAGATTTATTGCCGTGAGGGCCGTAGAGAGAGAGCAGCTTCAGGTCTTCCTGTGGAGTGCCACCTTTTCCTTCTTGCCTCAAGGACGCAGTTAGCAGGAAGGCGTCGGGTCCATCCAGGAGGTAATCTAAGCGGAGGCACATTGCAACGGGACCAGTAACTGGGACGCCATCTGAGGGAAAGAGATGTTTTATTTCGGTATGAATAAAAAATCAGAAATGCATGGCCAGACTTTTCTTATATTATTTGAATGATCAAATTCACAAGAATTATATAAAGTTGGGCATTTCATTTTCAGAAGCAGTACTGGAATAAACTTTCTGTTCACCCTATCCACATACATGCATACATTCATACATACATAAAATGTGGAATTCTTTTGTTAATTATCAATAAATATCTTTATCTGATGCAATCTGAATATACATGCATACGTACACAATTTGCTAATAATATTCTTCATAAAAACTTCCTCCAGACAACCTACAAATAGAGGTCACAAAGGAAAGTCGTGGAAAACAGGAGGAAGATGTGAAAAGTGAGTTAAAATAAAAACTTGCCATAACTGAATAATAGTGGATAAATGACAAAATTTTCATGAGCCAATAACCTCACCCGAACACATTCGAAGTGAGAGACGTTGATTGTAACCCTTCTACTTCAAGGTAATCACATAAATCAGACGCAACTATCATCTACCTCTGAGACCTTACCTTACAGACCTTACAATTCGTTCGGGTTGCCCCAGGTCCCTCAGTGTGAGGCACCTTTGATGTCTACCAGAGAGTTGCTAGCGCATCTTCCGGTATATTTTGCATCTTCCAGTCTTGGATGGTCTGGGATGCATCTTAGATATTTGTCGAGCTTATTCTTAAACACATCTACGCTCACTCCTGTTATGTTCCTCAGATGAGCTGGTAGCGCATTGAATAGACGCTGCATTATCGATGCTGGTGCGTGGTGGATTAATGTCCTGTGTGCTTTCCTTAATTTTCCTGGTATAGTTTTTGGCACTATTAATCTACCTCTGCTTGCTCTTTTTGATAATTTTAGTTCCATGATGTTTTCAGTAATTCCTTCTATCTGTTTCCATGCTTGAATTACCATGTAGCGTTCTCTTCTCCTTTCAAGACTATATAAATTTAAGAATTGTAGTCTTTCCCAGTAGTCAAGGTCCTTAACTTCTTCTATTCTAGCTGTAAATGACCTTTGTACACTCTCTATTTGTGCAATATCCTTTTGGTAGTGTGGGTACCATATTATATTGCAATATTCAAGTGGACTACGTACATACGTTTTATAAAGCATAATCATGTGTTCAGCTTTTCTTGTTTTGAAGTGCCGGAACAACATTCCCATTTTTGCTTTGCATTTTGCCAATAGAATTGCTATTTGATCATTGCATAACATATTCCTATTCAACATCACACCAAGGTCTTTAACTGCTTCCTTGTTTGTGATTGTCTCATTATTAGGTCCTTTATATGCATATAGCATTCCTACTTTATCACCATAGTTCATTGATTCAAATTTATCAGAGTTAAATACCATCCTATTTATCTCTGCCCATTTATATATTTTGTTTAGGTCTCTTTGTAGCGAGTTCCTATCTTCATCACAAGCAATTTCTCTACTTATTCTTGTGTCATCTGCGAAACTTCTTACTACTGAGTCCTTAACATTACTGTCTATGTCTGCAATCATAAGCACAAACAGCAATGCAGCTAACACCGTACCCTGTGGTACACCGGATATTACCATAGCTTCATCCGATTTCTCATCGTTTGCAATCACTATCTGTTTTCTATTTTGCAAAAATTCTTTTATCCATCTTCCTACTTTGTCAACAATGTTATGTTTTCTAATTTTTTCGCTAATATATTATGATCTACCTTGTCAAAAGCTTTTGCAAAGTCTAGGTAAACCAGAGAGAGAGAGAGAGAGAGAGAGAGAGAGAGAGAGAGAGAGAGAGAGAGAGAGCAATTTCAATGAGACTTGAAATAATAAACACTGCTTACGATAACAGGTCATTCTTGGTTTATGTAAGGTAATGAATATTCACTTATCAGGAAACACGAAAATACTTCCAAAAATTCGATAACGTCTCAGCAGTCTGTCTTTTATTAAGAATATATATGAAGCAAAGGAATTTATTCCTTCATAAGAATTCAGTACATACAAAAAGCCCTTCACCCAATAAGGATAAGATCATCATTAATCACTATTCATTAAACCTGACAAAATCAAGCTGGTAATTAATGATGACCTTACTCTAAGTGGATGAGAGCTTTTGCACGTACCGAGTGTTTCAGCAGAAGGAGCCAGGTTCTGACATTATTCAGAGCTTATCAGAGTTTTGGGATGATTTTATTTTATACTTATGTTTTCTGCTAAGCGAATGTGTACTACTTTGCATAAACCGAGATTGGCTTGGTATTATCAACGTACTAAGAGAGAGAGAGAGAGAGAGAGAGAGAGAGAGAGAGAGAGAGAGTTTATCGGTTGTCATTTAGAGTTTTCCCGGGAGGTGTTGGGTTGATCAGCTAGTGTGTGTGTGTGTGTGTGTGTATATATATATATATATATATATATATATATATATATATATATATATATATATATATATATATATATATATATATATATATATATATATATATATATATATATATATATATATATATATATATATATATATAAATAAATAAGAAAGTTCTTAATATAAATCATCAAGCTGTGTAAATTCAGATCACTGTCATTTGTAATACAGTACATAATACTTCAGGAGTTCTTGTGGAACCCATTGATAATGGTCTGCAGAACCATAGGGTTTTGGGAACTCTGGTTCGGAATGGCTGGCTTAAGGCAATGGAGTTCACAAGAGAGAATGCCCATCTACTCTCACTTAGGAGTGGGACCTGTGACCTCTCCCCGAGTAGGCAAGAATGTTACCACTCACTCAAAAAGGCGATTGTCATTCAATAGAGCAGTTATTTTTTCATGCCTTTAAACACCTTGACACGAGAATCATCAACACTTATTCACATGGTTTTGCTTATTCCTCTGTGATCCAATTTTGCTCTCAGGGTGATGCTAAGGCTTATTGCAAGATTCATGTACTGATGTTTGTGATAAGGTTGCTAGACTCACGACCTTAAGCATTACCAGAAACAGCATAAGAAGTGGAAGGGTTTATATATCTTCTATATACATAAAATATATATATATATATATATATATATATATATATATATATATATATATATATATATACATGGATGTATGTGCATGTGTGTGTGTATGTTCCACATACACTCTGAAATGCATTGAGCAATTTCAACCAGACTTGGTGTATATATGACTTACCATCTGGGAAAGAACACTGTGGGTAAGACATCACTGGCACCAAAGGGGGTGGGAAGAGGGTGCGAAGGGGGTGAAATGTAAAAATAACCCAAAACAACAAATATTAGAATCTATTCCATAGTTTTCGAGGTCGCTGAGATGAATAGTGACACTCCCAATGCCCTTTAAGTCTAAATTCAGCTCCGATAGGAAGGAAGGCGAGAAGGGGGTGGGAAAGGAGTGACATGTAAAAATAACCCAAAATGGCAGATATTAGTTTCTGATCCATAGTTTTCAAGGTCACTGAGATAAATAGTGACACTCCTGATGCCCTTTAAATCCGAATTCAGCCCCGATAGGGAGGGGGTGAGAAGAGGGTGACATAAAAATTACCGAAAATGACAGATATTAATGTCTAATCCATAGTTTTCTAGGTCGCTGAGATGATTAGTGACCCTCCCGATGCCCTTTAAGTCCAAATTCAAACCCAATATTGAGGGGGTGGGAAGGATGTGACATGTAAAAATAACCTGAAATGACAGATATCAGTGTCTCATCCACAGTTTTTGAGGTTGCTGAGATGAACAGTGACCCTCCCGATGCCCTTTAAGCCCAAAGTCAGCTCCAATAGGGAGGGGGTGAGAAGAGGGTGGGAAGGGGTGACATGTAAAAATAACTGAGAATGACAGATATTAGTGCGTAATCCATAGTTTTCAAGGTTGCAGTGATGAATAGTGACACCCTTGATGCCCTTCAAATCCAAATTCAGCCCAGATAGGGAGGGGGGTGAGAAGGTGGTGACATAAAAATAACCGAAAACGACAGACATTATTGTCTAATCCATAGTTTTCAAGGTCTCTGAGATGAATAATGACACTCCCAATGCCATTTAAAACCAAATTCAGCCCCAAAAGGGAGAGGGGGGGTGGGGAGAAGGAGGTGACATGTAAAAACAACCGAAAATGACAGATATTAGCATATAATCCATAGTTTTTGAGGTCACTGAGATGAGTAGTGACACTCTGGATCCCATTTAAGTCCAAATTCAGCCCTAATAAGGAGGGTGAGAAGGGGTGGGAAGGGGGTGACATGTAAAAATAACCGAAAACGACTGATGTTAGAGTCTAATCCATTGTTTTTTAGGTCGCTAAGATGAATAGTGACACTCCCGAATCTCTTTAAGTCTAAATTCAGCCCCAATAGGAAGGGGGAGTAGGGCGGGAGGGGGTGAAATGTAAAAATAACCGAAAACCACAGATATTACTGTCTAATCCATAGTTTTTGAGATCACTGAGATGAATAGTGACACTCTCAATGCCCTTTAAGTCTAAGTTCAGCACTGATAGGAAGGGGGTGAGAAGGGATGGGAAGGGGGCGACATGTAGAAATAACCAAACACGACAGATATTAGCATCTAACCCATAGTTTTTGAGGTCGCTGTGATGAACAGTGACACTCCTGATGCCCTTTAAGTCATAGTTCAGCTCTAATAGGAGGGGGGATGAGAAGAGGTGGAAAGGTAGTTAAATGTAGAAATAACCAAAAACTAATGATATTAGTGTCTAAGCCATAGTTTTCGAGGTCGCTGAGATTAATAGTCACACTCCCAATGCCCTTAAGTGCAAGTTCAGCCCCAACAGGGAGGTGGGTGAGAACAGGTGGGAAGGGGGACTTGTAAAAATAATTGAAAATAGCAGATATTAGTGACTGATCCACAGTTTCGAGGTCGCTGTGATGAACAGTGACACTCCTGACGCCCTTCAATTCCAAGTTCAGCCCTGATAGGAAAGGGGGTTGGGAAGGGGGCAACATGTAAAAATAATTGAAAATGTCAGATATTAGTGTTTAATCCATAGTTTTTGAGGTCGCTGGGAAGAATAGTGACCCTCCTGATGCCCTATAAGTCCAAGTTCAGTCCCGACAGGAAGAGGGTGGGAAGGGGTGGGGAGGTGGTGACGTAAAAATAACCAAAAACTACAGATATTAGTGTCTAATCCATAGTTTTTGAGGTAGCTGAGATGAATAGTTAAATTCTCAATGCTCTTTAAGTCCAAGTTCATCCACAATAGGAAGGGGGTGGGGGGTTAGAAGGGGTGAAAAATAAAATGTCAAAAAATGACAGATATTAGAGTCTAACTCACAGTTTTCCTGGGCAGAGCTGGGTTGGTCAGCTAGTATATTTATGAAGATAAAAAGGCCCATAAAACACTATTTGAGCATTGTGACCATACATTTCGAGCACTCCCTTCTGTGGCCCTGTTCACTGGTAAAATATGGACAGATGATATGTTACAAGAGTATGTATACAAAGCATATGTAGGTGTGGCAGTAAGTCTCCATTGATATGCAGGTGACCCTTTCCCAGGAAGGATGGAAATTAAGGAATTCCCTTGCATTTTTTGCCCTCAATAACTCCTGTCTGGCAATGCATCTGGTGGTCGTATTTTCTGGAGCACTTGTTTAAGAGGAGGCCTGAGGATCAACTCGTTGATGTCATCCGATTTCCAATGTCCTCCTGACAAGTTCATATTGTTGGTTTGATTGATGATAACAGATTCCAGTATCTTCCTTTTGTATGGACCGCCACTCTTGAAAACCAGCTCCAACCCATTCCAGTTTATGGTATGGCCTTTATCCCTAATAAGTAGGAAAATCCCCGAACTCTCTGAAGCATACCGCACTGATTAACAGAGCACATAGGATCAGTGTGGTATGCTTCCGAGAGTTTGGGAATTTTCCTACATATTAGTGATAAAGGCCATATCATAAACTGGAGTGGGGCGAGCTGGCTTTCAACTTTGTTAATCAGTGTGGTATGCTTCAGAGAGTTAGGGGATTTTCCTACATATTAGTGATAAAGGCCATACCATAAACTGGAGTGGGGGAGCTGGTTTTCAAAAGTAGCTTCCATACAAAAGGAAGGTGCTGGGATCTGCTATCATCAATCAAACCAACAATATGAACTTGTCAGGAGGACACTGGAAATCGGATGACATTGAAGAGTTAATCCTCAGGCCTCTCCTTAAGCAGGTGTTCCAGAAAATATGATCACCAGATGGGAGTTAATGAGGCAAAAAAAAAAAAAAAAAAAAAAAAAGAATTGCTTAATTTCCATTCTTTCTGGCAAACGGTCACCTGCGTTCCAATGGAGACTTACTGCCTCACCTACATATGTTTTGTATATATATTCTTGTAACATATCACCTGTCATTATTTTACCAGCGAACACGGGCACAGAAGGAAGTGCTTGAAATATATGGTTGAAACGTTCAAATTGTGTTTTATGGGTCTTTTTATCTTCATATTATACTGTTGTATTACAGTAAAAGACATTCATATATATATATATATATATATATATATATATATATATATATATATATATATATATATATATATATATATATATAATATATATATATATATATATATATATATATATATATATATATATATATATATATATATATATATATATATATATATATATATATATATATATATATATATATATATATATATATATATATATATATATATATATATATATATATATATATATATATATGCACACACACAATATATATACATATATACATATATATATATATATATATATATATATATATATATATATATATACATAGCCACCATGGTGGCGCAGTGGTATGAATCTCGGCTACCAGTCGAGAGGGCCGGGGTTCAAATCCTGCCGCTCACTGATGGCTTAGATTGTGCAACTGCAAAAATCTGGCAGCCCATCAACTTAACGGTCCAAAAAAACCCCCAGACGTTCAGTTGGAGGATAGGTACCAGCCCCCGGGCTGGGGAGTTAAACAGTGGCCCTAGCAACACCTTGGCCACGTGTCATAGGCATTGGGACCTGTTCCCCCACTGGACGTCGGCCTAAGAAACAGGAGATCAGCGCCTGCCCTATGAGCCTACAGAGGCCCAGGAGGTCTTTAACTTTTAACTATATATATATATATATATATATATATATATACTATATAGTATATTCAAAATATTCTTCTTTGAAATTAATGGCAGCAACAATGCCAATATAAGCATTAATTCACTAGGTATAATTCTGTTTACCATTCTTCACATTTTTTCTTCAGGTAGTGACTGGGAATTTTCTAGTCAGTTATTTTTTTGGCCCCTGCTTTTGATTTTCTACAGGCATCAATTGGATCACCACTCTGGGAATTTTCAGCAAGTTTTACGCTGGCAACGCTCTTGGAATTTTTTTTCTAAAGGCCGACCTGGGAATGATTTTTCCAGCAAGATCAGCTTGTAGGGTTCTACTCACTTCTCTATAACTTTCATCTATGTATTATCTGGCAGTAGGGCATGATACCGAATGGACTTAGACCGAAAGACAAGAGGCCGAAGCCAAGAAGCCGAACGGATATGAATACGAACGGACAGGAAGAAGAATGGACATAATTCTTAATGGCCAGAATTCCGAATGGACCAAACGCCGAACAGACATGAGGCCGGATGTACAAGAAGTCGAAACTTGGGTAGGTCGTAAATTAGATAATTACCACAAACCTTAAATAGATAATCACCAGTTTCGTTACAGGTAACAAGGAAAACAATCTTCTTTTCTGTTTGAAATTTACTATTCCTTGAGTTTGATCATGGATTTCGTTAAGACAGCACGAGGGGGAAGAAAGCTTCTTTTAAGCGGTTATGCCTACGTTGTGGATAAAAAGGTTAATGACACTACATACTGGCTGTGTGAAAAACGCAAAGAGTGTAGTGCTAGACTTAAAACTATTGATGATAAAGTACAAAGCAATGCGTGCGTTCATTCTCAGCCACCTGATGGCTCGTAATTCGGTTTTTAAAGCTGAGCATTCGGAAGAAGTGAAGAGCACCATAATCCGGAATGCAGGGGAAGAATTGCCACTTAGTGTAGCTGGAGCCCTGCCTGAGAAAGAAACACTTGAAAGAATCATATGAAGAGCAAGAAGGTAGAAATGGTCGAAGCATTGGACGTAACAACGCGAGGAGAGAACTTTCGGATGTATGAAAGTGACGCTCGTTTTCTTTTCTACAGAAAAAAAAAAAACCAACGTGGTTTTGGAGATGGAACATTCGACTTTACCCCACTAGGCAAACAATTACTGTATATACAATGATTACAATTTTTAATTACATAATAAAAGTTTTATATATTTTTTTACATTATGCTTTATTACTTGTAATTTATTTCACTTCATTTTTATTTTATGACTTACGTTGTTTTCAATAATATTATGTGAAAGAAAGTTGCAAATAATGGTTTTAATTATCTATCCTATATCTTTGGTGAAAGAAAGCTGGAAACAATATCTATCCAATTCCTTCCGACTACTTATATATTCAGCATCTTGTCCATACGGCTTCCGGTCAGTTCGACTTCGGTCAGTTCGACTTCCGGTCAGTTCGACTTCCGGTCAGTTCGACTTCCGGTCAGTTCGGCACCATGTCCATTCTTCTTCCTGTCCGTTCGGCTTCTTGGCTTCGGCCTCTTGACTTCGGCATAGGTGCATTCGGCATTGTGTCCGCTTACGGTATGATCTGTTACAGTCTTTGGATTTTTGTGCTATCATTCAAGTTTTTCATAATACTTAATTTTCTAAGAAATTACTGCTTGTCTGTCTATCTCTCTAAATAATTTTCTTGAATCATTATTTATATTCTTTTTCTCATTTTCTCTCCTTCTCATTCACTCGCTTTCATTTTCTCTAAATCAGCCTTTGCAATAAATGCTCATGGCCCTATTTCTCTCTCTTTCTCTAAATAACTTACTATGTAATCATAACAATCATCTTTCCTTACTCTATCTCATTTATTGTAATCAAGAGGTACACACTCTCTCTCTCTCTCTCTCTCTCTCTCTCTCTCTCTCTCTCTCTCTCTCTCTCTCTCTCTCTCTCTCTCTCTCTCCAAGTTAACTCAGTTCTTACTTGTAATTCAGTTGGATCCATCGCTATTAATTCTCCAGTCAGATAAGCCTTGACCTTTGCTATGAGCCTTTTTTTCTCCCGGGAAATTAATTTTTGTTAGTCCATCCTTACAGTTAAGCAAAATCCTCTTAAGGAGCCAATTACTTTAATTCTGAGTTGAATTTCCTAGAAGGCTTGGTAGTCCAAGAAACTATTCTTTTTCATTCCTTTACTGTAAGGTTTAAAACAGCTTGATTAGACGAAACCTTCCTATTTTTTGCCCTGGGTTTTGTGAAAACTTCCATACTGGCTAACTTCTGAGAATCACAATGAAACTAAAGCTAACGAGAAAACATTTATAATTAGGTATTTCGCTGGCAAATTTTTACTTATCATGTTAATATGCTGACTGTAAAATGCAAAGTTCTACAGAGTAAAAGTTTAAAACTCTTTAGATAAAGGAATTCGTAAACATGATGGCTAGTGAAAAATGCTTAGCTCAGGGTATGGCGGTGGTATGCAGTCAATGAGCTAATGAAATCAATTCACAAAGTGATATCTGTAGAAAACAGTAGAATCCCTGTAATGGAACCACATTAAGTTGAAAGTAGAATGAAGATCAGAGTCGCTGATCTGATGGAGAATCTTTCATAAAGTCCATCTAGATGAACATTGTGGACAGGGCCCTTCAAGACATGCCGAAAAGTTTCCATGTGTGGAACAAGAACTCATGCATGAGTCTGGAAAACCTGATCAGAGGAAAAATGCATGAGATATAAAGACATCAATCCATTCCTCCGAGGTATTCTTAACCAAGCGAGCACTCGGACCTTTCCTATTTCTAATGACTACAGCCTAGCAGAAGTAATGCAGGAATTTTATTGACCACCTGCCTAACATGGTTGGATCTTTGGGTGAAAGAATTATTCGTTCCTGGAGGTTTCGTGATTTAAAAAATACATTCAGTGATTTGTCGGAAAAAGGACCAAGTCAAAAATAATTTAATTTATCAATCAGGGACAGGAGGATTCACCTGCACATGAACCCTGATCTGCTTTTAGGGAAGAACAGGACTTGAAAGACAGACCTACTGTACAGCTACCCTGAGTAAGGAAGATACATCAAATAAAGTCCCGTCAGTTTTCTCTTTTTACCTTGATTACAAATACATATTTCGCACCATGAAGACGTGGGAAGGCTTTCTGTTCCAGCATCACTTGAGAAAAGAGGTCACAAGGCTGTCTGGCCCAGCAAATGCCAGATGATGAAACGTCATTTTTCCCTAATACTTTCCCAAGGAATGTAAACAACATCCGCCAAAGTAACAAACGCCTATCCCCTTCAAATGTGAGCATAACAAACTAAACATCAAGGGATGTGTAACGTCTGATGACGCAACTGACGATGCAGTGGAACACTTTTGCAAGAGTTTTTGAAGAAGATAAAAGCCTCTTTGGTATTAAGCGAGCGTCAAGAAACATTTTCCCGCCTATTTTTACTCCCAGTAACGTTCAAAAGCTGGATGATCTATTTTACAGTTATTATATATGTAATATATATTATATATATATATATATATATATATATATATATATATATATATATATATATATATATATATATATATATATATATATATATATATATATGATATCATGAGAGACACAGAAAGACAGAGTGAATTAAAGATTCCCCAAAAATTCCCCTTGCTGAACTTGTGACCAAACGCTTACTTTCATTCTTTAAAATATCCCCCAGTACTTTACACACGCATTCAAAGCTAATGCACATCTTTAAACAAACACATTCAAACGTGACACGTAGCTAGCTCATCACTTCGAAAATAAAAATCTAGGGTAAGTTGTTTCTGCCTGTCAGCTTAGGGAACATCTGTGTCGAGTTTATTTATTTATTTTTTTTTTTTAGTAACTTAGTCTCACATTCCTTTCTTGTACTCACCAGTCTTGGTGGATATCCAAGGCGACACAAGAACCGAGCGGTATCCTCTGGGGAACTGCATTCCTGAACTGCTCTCCTCTGCAACAGCCATTAAGCCCTCGGAGCCTGAAAGACAACAGATTTTATGAAACTCATGATTTCCTTTCATTATCCATAAAATTCTCCACTACAATTAAAACATGGTTGCATTAACAAATATTCATAGAAAATAACAGTATGTAAGTGAATATAAAACTGACACCACGATTAGATGCAGTTTATATGTGTATATTCCCATAGAGGTGTCAGTTTTTGCACTGGCTGCATTTCAAAATCAAAAGAATTTTCGGCCAAAAGGAACCATTCGAACTCATGTAAAACTGACATTATTGTGCACAATAATTTCAAATCAAATAATTTTAGAATCTCTTACCATGAAGAAACTGTCGCCTTCCTTAAACAACCAAACTACTTCCCTACCATTACATATTGCCTAACTGCCTACTACTCACATCTCTCTCTCTCTCTCTCCCCCTTTTTATTTTCTCTGACACCGTCCTTGACTATTCTGTTCTCCATCAGTTAACAGCCAAACCTCTTAACAGTAAGTCCGACAAAACCCTTTCCTTTTTTTATCTATTTTTTTTATTTTTGTTATTTCACTGAATTATGTATGGTTTTATTTACTTTTAGCTTAAAGTTGCTTTGTATCTTTATTTTACTTTCAGCTTAACGAATGTTATGTTACGAAACTAGATTTCTTATAATTATTAGCTTATTTTAGCATACTTTTTAATACTGTAAAAATTAATTCTGTTTATAGGCCTGAAGATGGGAAAGGATTCCCGAAACGTTGGTGTGAATAAAAAGAAGAAAGGATTTCCGGTCGTCTCGCTGTCCTGTATATTATTAAACTTAAGCTCACCAGGAGCAAAAATCTTACAAGTTGTATAAAATCTTACAACTGTATCGTATATATATATATATATATATATATACTGTATATATATATATATATATATATATATATATATATATATATATATATATGTATATATATATATATATATATATATATATATATATATATATATATATATATATATATATATATATATATATATATATATAATGGATGACATACAGATTAGGTTCAAGATACGGAGGTGGAAGAAGGTGGAAGGATGAGATGAAAGGTGTCACAGGGGCAGTTGGGAGTATTTGAGGGGAGGAAGAGAGAATTCTAACAGTAACTGGTTTAAGAAAGCTATGAAATGTTTGATGTAAAAATCGGTGAGAGTAATACTTATTCATTTTGTAACGGTAAAAGTGATAGAGGTGACTGTAGGAATTGTAGAGGCATAAAGTCACTTCGTATACCAGACAGGTGTATTGTAAGGTTTTGATTGAGGGAGGGAGTATGACACGACATAAGGAATGACAGGGAAGAGCACTGGGGGTTTAGACAAAGGAAAAGGTGTGCGGATCAAATATTTACTAAGGAAAAGTTAAGTGGAATTTTGGA
This sequence comes from Macrobrachium rosenbergii, assembly GCF_040412425.1. Taxonomy (NCBI): domain Eukaryota; kingdom Metazoa; phylum Arthropoda; class Malacostraca; order Decapoda; family Palaemonidae; genus Macrobrachium; species Macrobrachium rosenbergii. The sequence continues at coordinate 40,544,077 of NC_089784.1, forward strand.
AGTAAAGGAAAAAGGCTTGATGTGGTATACTTGGACCGGTGACAGAATAAAAAAAAAAGCGGCAATATAAGGGGTGCTGAGGACATCTGAAACAGAAGATAAGCGGTCGAGATTGAGTGATACCGAAAAAAGGCGGCAAACCATCTGTCAGAATATCTAGATGGTTAAGTTAAGTATACCTTAGTTTAACCAGACCACTGAGCTGGTTAACAGCTCTCCTAGGGCTGGCCCGAAGGATTAGATTTATTTTACGTGGCTAAGAACCAACTGGTTACCTAGCAACGGGACCTACAGCCTATTGTGGAATCCGAACCACATTATGACGAGAAATGAATTTCTATCACCAGAAATAAATTCCTCTGATTCTTCATTGGCCGCTCGGAGAGTCGAACGCTGGGCCAACAGCGTGCTAGCCGAAAGCTCTGACCCACCCCTCCAATGAAGAACTTATCTAGATGGTAGAGTGACTGGTATGCTATAGGAATGTTTAACATCTTTATGGATGCAGAGATGCAAGAAGTCAGAAAAAAGAAATTAGACATTAGTGCGTAGTTCTGTGAGAGAAAAATTTGCTATGGATGGAGTGTAGAATGGTTGATGATGACAGATTATAAGGTCCTGATTGGTGACAGTGAAGAAAAAACCGCAGAAACTAGTTGGAGAGCTTGAAAGTGTTTTCAAAGAGGAGAAAGGTTAGAACAAATGTCTGTTGTATGATCATATGGGTAAATGGACATCAAGAAGATAGTGTAATGAATATTATGGAGGGTGGAAGAATGAAAGAAGAGGAGAGTCGCAAAACAGACGACGCTCGGAAGAGACTCAAAGACTGCCAATGGAGGCATGTATAAAGAGATTAAAAATCAAATCTCTTTTGGAAGTGAAGTATGGGTTTGCAGAGTTATATGGCATCGGAGGAACTGAAGGAGTGAGAAAAGCGGAATTTTCTAGAAGTAGTATAACTATTTGTGCGGGTGAAAAGAAGAAGTGTTTTGGGATGGTTTGATCATATGGAAAGTTTGGGAGACGAGAAGTTAGTTAAAAAGTTGATAATTCGGAAGTTCTTGGATGAAAGACCAAGAGAGGGTTGGGTCAGATGGTATTGGGAAGGAGAGGCTTTAATATCCAGGAGGTCCGTGAAAACGTGCAAAATACATGTAAATTGACCTGAGTGTGTATGAATACGTATTTGACGCACTGCTGATGGGACCTCTGTACAGGAGCATGAGGTGTCAAATTTTGAAGTATTCTGTACAGGTTGTTCACCTACAACTGAGCAGATAACGTTTAAATGTGGCAATAACCATTTGATGTAGTTTTATTTCTGGCGACAACCGTTAGGTGAATACACTGGCCCACACTGAATATAATAAACACTCGGAAACATGAGGACAGGACTTGTAAATGTACTGCTAACGCATCTCAGCTTTTCTACACCCTATGAGGAAAAAGCAGGAAAAGTTACAACTTCAAGAGAAGAGTAACAAAAAAAAAAAAAATCAGTTCACAAAGGCGTCTGCAAAGAAGAGCGATATTTTTGACAGGCAACCAGCGACGTAAAAACAGTCTATTAATAAAAGAAGCGAAAATGCGAATGTGATTAGCATTTAATGAACAACATCACGAGAGGAAAAACAAGAGAGAAAAAGTTTTCCCGGAAATTTACTTGAAACTCAAATCACGTCACTTTCCAGAATTGGGGTGCAGTGAATACAGTAAGGTGATGCTAGTGTCAAAACAGAAAAAAACAAAGAAAAAATATATATAATGAATAATAATATATATATATATATATATATATATATATATATATATATATATATATATATATATATATATATATATATATATATATATATATATATATATATATATGAATGTCTTTTCCTGCAATACTGCGGTGTAATATGAATATAACAAGGCCCATAAAACACTATTTCGTTGAAACCAAATGTAATAAAGGGGTCCATGGTTTCAACGTTTAAATCGATTCAAGATTCAAACTTTGTAATACAGTCCATCTACTCGATTCAAGATTCAAACTTGGCCTTTCTGAGTAGATAACCGGAGGAGAGTGACTCTAATCGTTCATCAAGAGAGCTCCTATCGAACTCAGGTTCTGTACTTGAAATCGGTATCAACCTATTTATACTCTAATACCTAAGTCATATCTACTGATCACTTTGACCTTATATTTGTAATAACCATAACTGCCTTTTGACTTCTCGATTTCTCACTTTTTGGATATGCTCATCACTTCAAAACACTGAAACAGGAATAAAGAACAAAGGGAGCAACAACAAACTCTCGCAGTGAGATGGGTGAAGTTCAGCTAAACAACAGGGCCATGACGGAGAATGGAAATCTTGCCTAGCTCACACATGAATAAACATATCTGCATAATTCAGATACATTTTGCTGGTGCTCCTCCCTGACCTTCGAAGCATAATGCTTTGGCGTTTATTGCTTTACAGTAAATATAAATATATATATATATATATATATATATATATATATATATATATATAATTTCAATTTGTTAATTCAATGGCTTTTTGGGTGTTGATCAACTTTTTATTAGTTTCACATTACTTTCTAAATCTTCTACGTTGTTGAAAGTGTAGTTGATGGATAAATAAACGAAGGTTAACTCTTTGTTCCATTTACTGGGAACACAACACCACAGCAGTTCCGTCACTTGTCGTGACATCTTCAAAGTGTACTACATTTTTTTTTTTTTTTTGATTAAGCTGGCCTTATGCCAGCACGGGCTCTTGCTCCTAGAGCAGCCCGTAATACATTTTCTTTGCGTACTCGTGTTTTATTACATGGTGCGGACGGAATTGTAGCGTCCAAAAACATTACCAATAAATACATTTAAATATAATACAATAAAAGTAAATTACAAAAAATATTTTAATTGAATTTAAGATGTACAAAAATAATACATTACAAAGAGATTTACAATAATAAAAATTTTTTTAGATGAATGGTAGTGAAACAAACATATACATATATATAGATATATATATTTATATGTATACATACTGTATACACATACATTCATATATATATGTATATATATATATATATATATATATATATATATATATATATATATATATATATATATATATATATATATAATTTATATACAGTATATATAAATATTTATAAATATATTATATATATATATTATATATACACATTATATATAACTTATAGTCTATATATGGTAATCATGTCAGCAAGCCTCTGAATTGTCAGAAAAATTTTCCCGCTGGCTCGCATGATGGGCAGCATAACTGCAATCAACCAGAATGATTTAGTAGTCAGTTGATCAAGCAGAAATTTGATATAAGTAACCTGTCCTTGTAGGATTTTAGATCTAGTTTCATTCTCTCTGACGATGAAGACAGTAGCCCTTGTAAGCAATAAGGATTTATAGTGTATTTATAATACACCAATTTGCACATAAGAAAAGACTCTTCTTTTATCTGTTGTGGATAATATTATGCGGGAAATCTGAGGAAGGACAGTTGTGGGATAAGAAGGTGGGCTGAGATGATGCAGCACTGATGGTAAATAGTAAAGAGAAACTGCATAGACGAGTGAAGAGTTCTGAAGTGTTCGCAAGATAAGGAAGTCGAGAGTAAATGATGTGTGTAAGAGTAAGGTTATTGAGGGTGAATGGAAACCAGGAAGAAAGAGCATAGAGTGTTAATAGGGACGATGGAAGAATGGAAGGAGTAGAATCGTATTTTCAGATCATGGTATAATGAGCAAAGAGGTGAATTACAGAATAGGAGAAGTCAGCAAAAGTTTAGGGTGACTCTTGAAGAATATTGAAGTTAAAGATGGAATGAGATAGAGTTGCTGGGCTGATTCTCTTTCCTCGAAGTGAAGATGCTGATTGTAAATGAAAGAAAATTAGTCGAAGTTCCAGAGATGAATTACTTATAGAGTATATTTGTTAAAAGAAGAATTAAAAGGGTGTGAAATATGATGATCTATAGCAGTGGTGCAACGTTTTGTGAAGACAGATAGAGCAATGTTTGGTCATATTAAATGAATGGAGGATAATAGGTTGGAAGAAAGTTTGGAAAATTGTTAAATGTAGGGCAGAATGGGAGGAACACTTCAAAATGGACTATGTACTGTATATGCAACTGAAGACTTTTTCGACAGGTGGGGCATTAACATCCAGGAAGCATTAAAATTCGTCCAAAACAGAGTTGATACATTACTGATGCATCAACTTTATCTTGAGTTAATGAATCTTCTGTGTAGGTGCCTAGAACGCCTAATATTGTGGAATAGTTTGGCAAAAGGGTCCATCCATGTTTTAGCAGTTGATATATGGATGTGGCTGAGATCAAAGACCTTGGCTGAGACTGCCCTCATGTCTATGCTCGGGGTGTGGGTTCTTTGCCTTTAAGTGTTACTGTACGTGATACCTACCTAAACTCACCAGCAAGAGTAGTTTCCGATCCCGGACAGGATCTATTTAAATATACTGTACATACACATACACACACACACACATTATATATATATATATATATATATATATATATATATATATATATATATATATATATATATATATATATATATATATATATATATATACATACCCAAAGAGGCACAGGGTGTCTTCTGAAGGTGTTTAAATTCCGTCTATTTGCAAATATTTGGGAAAGGTTTATAAGTTCCATTCATTCTTCAGCAGGACTAAATTATGTTACCTAATTTACTGCATAGGTCAAAAGAGGCCATTAGTTTTGTTTTTTGGGAAACCCTCCTGAAACGATTCCTCCTGTGCGTATGAGTACGCATAGTCACTTCAGACCACGAGATTATATTTATTTCTAAGCGGTTTTGCTACACTATTCCGGAATTCTCATATCCTGAAATACAAATTCTCACAAACGTTCACGTGTGCATACGTATCCATCTGTATAGGGAAGGGGAGAGAGAGGGAAAGCCATGAGTAGTTTCAAAAAAGAACCTGTTGCTCCATTCTAACGAAATTATGGTACAAAATTCGGATCTCTCTCTCCAACCAGAAGTCCTCACCCAACAAACGACCCCCAAAATAGAAACGAATCCAGTGAACTAAGCTCAATTCTAGGTGTATTTTTTAAATGGTTAAATTCTATTTTTTTTTTTTCGAGGAAAAGCATCGTAAGGTTAGCTAACCGAATGGAATGGTTGGATGAGGGTGTTGGAGGAAATGAAGTCGACATTTTAATGCTTCGTATTAAGAGTCTTTCTCTTCTGAAAAAAGGTGAAAACACTGATGTCACTTCTGTATTTCACAGAAGATTTCGTCCCTGTAGCAAATGGTGTACGTGTGCTTACAGTATCAAGGCTTGGCAAACTGAAGTAGTTTTTACAGGCTTACAAATATGCAGAGCTCAGTCAATTATAAGGGTAGAAACGTTACCTGACAGGTGGATAAAGAAACATCCACTCTCACTGTAGGACGTATAGGGGAGGATCTCCACTGGTCCGTTTTTGAGTAACTGAACAGACGGTTTGTGTTTGTCAAAACATTCTTCCTACTAACCTCGATAAACACAAACCGCCTCTTCTACAGATATTGTGGATAGTAATCTTAATAAATTATTGCCTGTCTACTGCCTACATTGCCTTATGTTTCACGAACTGCCATCTATATAATTTATTCCTAGAATGTGGAATTATCTACTTCCTGTTTCCTTAGCCATTCTCAAGAGACTTGTTATCCATTAGTAATGACCGAAAGTGATTCGGACAGCCAAGACCATCTTGGTATCTTTGCCCTGAAAGGAAGATACATCTGTTATTTTATTTACACATGTTCAATTCTAAGGTGGTCAGGACGATATGGGCACGTTCTTTTGAAATCTACTGTGACTCTATTAATCTAATCATTGAGCTAAGGCCCTGGGAGTTAGTTGATTGTAGGGGATCCCAGTCAGGGGGTTAGATAGTTATAGGGAAGGCAGCCTCATACCTACAGCACTTGGTGATTCTTTGCTAGTTGTACAGTATTAATGCAGATTCAGAGATTGCTGGACATAATATTTTTACTTTAGAAGCAGTCAAAGTTATGTGATTTTTAGCTTAAGTGCACAAAATGGAGCATTATTCTTTTGGCGAGTTTTAACTGAAATTTTATGGTCTTTTACTCTGACGTTCAATTCCTTTCTTATCAGGACAAGTAATATGAATCACAGCCCATTCATGGAATTTTATAAACAATGTTGTTACACTAGCAGAGTGAGGACAATTCCTTTTGAGCACATTTTTTTATGTTGTTATATGAAAAGATTACAGGTACAATGAATTTTTTTCAACGCTGATATTAATGATTCAAAGTGTTTTTTTTTCATTTTCAAAGTGGTTATATACCCTGTTAAATTTTATATCACTCTGTTATTCTCGTGATAGCAGTTATACATACGCAATCCAGCACACACACACACAAAAACACATTACACATTATATATATATATATATATATATATATATATATATATATATATATATATATATATACTGTATATATATATACATATATATTTATATATATATTAATGTTAAAGATAATTGAAGTTATAGACTTCAGATTTATTTTGTCAATTAACTGCTAGTTATGAAAAACTATTATTTATATATGTATATAAATATATATATATATATATATATATATATATATATATATATATATATATATATATATATATATATATATATATATATATATATATATATATATATATATATATATCATATTACAAATATATTTATAATTATATATAAATGCATACTCGCACGCACACTTACACCCACAGCATACACACGTACACACACACACACACACACACACACATCTCTGAGTTACGGACAGCATTGTTTTCGAGTTGGGCATTCCACTAGTTCTTTCCATTTACTGTCAAAGGAAACAACCCTGCACTACAATAATGGTAATTCGGATGTTGATGCCTGTTTTGTTGATATTAGTAAATTAGTTGACTCCGTTAATCATGCTCTCCTTACATGAAAATGATTACACCTTATGAAAATGATTACAATGTGGAGTTCCTGGTACCTATGAAAACTTGATCCACTTTTGGTATGATAATCAAGTAATTGTTGTGAAATATAGATCTTGTGTCTCAAATGTGAATGGGAAATGAAGGCTGGTTCTCGATTAGACATTTTAGTTCAAATACGATTGTAAATGCTAATGATATTGTGTTGTTGCCCCCTCAGCAATTGGTCTTCAAAAACTGATGAATACAGCTTATGTAGGTTTTAATACAGAAATATATTTGAATCCAGTAAAAACAAATTGCATGATTTTCAATATTCACATGAAAGAAAACGAAGATACCAAGCCTTAGAAAATTGGCAGTAATGAGGTAGAAACTGTAAAATCATTTAAGTATTTGGTGTATATTATAACGTGTGATCTGAATTATAATGAAGACATAATTCGGACAAGAATCAATTTTATGCCGATATCAACATGTTAAGAAAATTTTGTTTTGCGGACAAAGGTGTCAAAAATTTTTTCTTTTTAATTCAAACAATTCTGTCTACAAATACATGGCTGCGAAATGTAGTTTGGTGGTTTGTTCTCCAGGAACTTTATCTTATCACGAAAGCAACCACTAAGCCTGCCGAGAGGCCCAGGTTTTAATTTTCCAGCAGTTTATACATTAAATATAAGATCATGTCAGCACTGCGGTTGCTACGTAACGCATGTGATTTTATTCAAAAGATTTTATCCTTTTTTTATATATCTTCAGTTTTATTACAGGATCTCTTTGAAATTTTAAACATTTTATGATTAACATTCTTTGTTATGTAATGACAAAGATGCTTTTCTAGCAAAAATGTTTTATTCGAAATAATGAAAAACAACAGAGAGTGTTTTGCCCTGTACACAGTTGAACTGATTGTCGTTTTTTATACTGCCTATTAAGGCTTTTACATGATTCTGTTTGACCATTGTATCTAGATTGGCGAACACAAGTTTCTGAAAGGTAACATGACTGAAATGTGTCATTTTGTTATTTGTTTCTTTCTTTTTTTATGCATTATGAAGATATATGTGCCAGTTTAATCCATCGTGAATTATTTTTACGTAAATAGGTATATATTCAGACCTTTGTGTAATTTATATCACTGTAGTTATTTATCTAAGGATCTTTACTGAGGTGTCATTACAGCTGAAAAATGGGTATATGATATTGATAATATTCTTAGCACGAATTAAATGTACTCTATGGACTTGCTTTCTATTAAAGCCTTCCTTATATTATTCTTTTCATTTTTAATTTTTTCTAGTTGAGAGTTTTGTCATTTCGACTGATGAAGAACAATTTGAATCACACCACACATACCATAACTTTAAAAGGGCCCAATGCAATTCATCTTCAAAAGGGCCTAATGCAATTCATAATAACTGTTGCAAAAGATAAAACGAGTAGTTATGTTACGACGCTGCTCAGTTGACTGCTCTCAAGATTTATCTTTTTATAACAGTGCAGTTATGGAAAATCTTTCTCGCAATCGTGTGACTACAAAACAGATGATCTTCTCGGAGCGCTGGAGAAAACGTTCAAACCAGGTGCCCGTTTGCCAAACTCACTATGGAACATAACCGATGATTTTACATTTATAAAGACGGATTCAATAACTAAACCACGCAGTATTTTATTGTGAATGGAGCCAACTAAAGGAAAGTTTCCAGGACTGTTTAATGTGAAGCAGGGAAGGAAAAAGATAAGGGAAGTATTCTAACCATTGGCTTTACAGAAAAACAAACAAGACACCAGTCACATTTTCATTTGCTCTATAACCCTTCACTCACATACGAAGCCTCACTGGTATGACTTTGAGCCACTTTCCATGTATACTATTTTATCCATTTCTTTGCGCAATCTCGCCTACCGGAATGTGTATGCTACTTCGCATTAGCACTTGCCTGTCCTAACTTTCCTCCGCTATTACCATCAACAGTTTCTTTTCTGTGACACATCTGTTCGTAACACAATATTCCAAATATTTTTATGTGTGTATTTACACTCATATCAAGCCACAAATAATGCTCAATGCCGATTTCATTATAGCATTGTAACTGACAAATGCTTCTGCCGAATCCTGGCTGGGGCAGAAGTAATTATCAATTTTAATTCGCTTTGCATATAAGTTACTCCCAGGTTAGAGTAAATTCTGTATCAAATGATATCAGTTACTTAATATCTTTTCAGCAGAAAAAGTCACACGTGTATAAGAGACGAAAATTCACACACACACACACACACACACACACACATATATATATATATATATATATATATATATATATATATATATATATATATATATATAAATTATATTTTTATATATGTGTATGTATGTATAAAATTGTGTGTACATCAACAGACTCTGACAGTTTATGCGTGAGCATAATGTTGGATGGAAAGAGAGAGAGAGAGAGAGAGAGAGAGAGAGAGAGAGAGAGAGAGAGAGAGAGAAATGAATACCCAAGGAATGAGACAGCTAATCCAAAGGAGGCTTTGAGGATGGCTGAAATGGCGATGCATATCCCACCTTAAGGAATCCGCGGGGATTAGGAAGGGTTTTTCCATCTCCTTCCCTTATAAAAAGCACACATAAAAACACACACAAGAAAAACAAGAGAGGTGTCATTCTGAGAGCCTGGGTTGCATCCGGCTTAAGGTGTGTGCAGAAACGTGAATCCAGAGAGAAATAGAGAACTTACACACGGAATTCCAAGACAAACAGAATTCACACACTAAGTTTAGAGCAAATATAGGCTTCGTACATCGTGATTTCAGAAACAAATATAAAATTCACCCAGAGAATTAAGGCGGGGAACAAATAATTCATGATCTCTGAGTTCACCGAAAAAAATGAACTTGGTTGATTGAATGTTTTATAAAACTGAGGCTTTCAAGTCAGCCAATGGGGGAATTTCGGCTGTTGAAGAAAGTGGTTGAAGAGCAAGAAAAAAAAGGACAAAAAATAAAAAAAAGATGGAGCAAAAGGATCTGAAGGTGGAACTGAGACGATACCCCACAGCTGCGCTGAAAAATTTAAGTTAGAGGGGTTGAACAGCAAGGAAGCAGGAATGAAGTAAAGTGCTAAAATGCAGGTGCAGTTAATTACCGAGGTGACGCTGAAAAACACCCTTTAATGCCTACAGTTCACCATGAGGTGCGGTGACAGCAGAATTCCCTACGCGGAAAAAAAATTATTCTGATATAGTTTTGCTTAATTATGGTAAACGTGGCGTCACCTACAGGGGAACATTTGAGAAGATGACGGTGTAAGAAAACACAAATGGTTGAACACCAGAAGATAGATACCAATTACAGCGAGCGATAATTACGTGAAGTTGCTATTTTTTTTTCATGTATTTTGACCTACATAATAATAATAATCAATTCATTCACTGTCAACTTATAGCGTTTTTATAATAATGGGTAAATAGCCTTAAATAAACCTAAAGGAGGAACAGTAGCTATCAAATACACACAACGAAGCTCCGTGACAATGCAGTTGTACGTAGAAAAATATGTTGTGGTATGCTGGTACGGTAACTTTGTCGTTGGACTGAGCACGTGTGGAAGCAGTCGACGGCGGTGAGGATTGGCAAAGGTCTGATTTATTTCATATGATCTCATGAATTGCACCGAATTACCTGGCAAAAATTGCAACACTAGTCACTCATCATAGTAACGACTTTTAATGTACTCTTTCCTTCGGGTGGAACAGAGTGGATAATAAAACAGACAAACAGATATAAACTAGGCTCTTACTAAATTTAGCTTTCGTCGTTATAACTGTGAAGTGTACATTAGAAAACAACACCATCATGGGACAGCTGGATGCTTTTTGCTCTTTCGACCTCCTAAGTTATGAGTGGCATTTCCCCTCTGACCTTTCGTGTCTAAAACTAATGGAACGTAAGCTTGAGTTCAGGTAACTGATTGATGATTTGCACTCCGTAGCGCAAGAGTGCACTTTGCAAGCCATTAAATGAACTCCCGCATACCAGCAAACCTTTCTCATGCCAGCTAATCACGGTGGTACCATTAACAAACCAGGTTAAATCACGAACAATAAAAATATACAAATTACCGTCAATTGCAAGACCTGGAACAAAGGTGCTGTAGCAAGTAAATCAAAACTGAGATGTTATGTCTCTCGCTCTCTCTCTCTTTCTATTCACAGAAGCTGCAATGTTCTCAATAGACAATCGAAGCTGATATCAAAACGCCACGAGTTTTGAGCGATAAAAGAGTAAACTAGTCACTTCTTGTCTTTTATTTCGGTTTTCCTTACATCGAAGCACCCATTATCGCAGTCACAAAGACTGAAAAACTCATGGAATTTTTACAGAAAAATATTTAAAGCACGCACATAAATGCATGTATACTCATGTATACCATACAGGTATATTTACACACACACATATATATATATATATATATATATATATATATATATATATATATATATATATATATATATATATATATATATATATATATATATATATATAAACATATAAATACATACATATTTATGTACATATATATAGGCTATATATACATATATGTATATATGTCTATGTTTAATATATATATATATATATATATATATATATATATATATATATATATATATATATATATATATATATATATACACACACACACACACACACACACACACACACACACACACACATATATATATATATATATATATATATATATATATATATATAATATAAAACTTAGTAAGACCAACGTTTTGCCTCTATATCGAACCCGGCAGTTCGAATCTTTGTTCGAATCGTGGCGGGAATAGATGATGCAATTATCACATACAATTCCCTTGGGTTGTAAGTTATTCTCAACATAAAGTAAATTAGGTTTTAAGAGATATTTGTGCCTTAATAAAAAGAGTTACGTGTGAATTAGTAACAAAACTATGCGTACATACATACATACATACATACATACATACATACATACATACATACATACATATTTATATACATGGACACGAGAAGCATTGCTGTCAACCAGCATAGAACAAGGGAGCTGAAGGAGACATCATGCACTATTTGTCCGTTTATTATAAAATCTAACGTTTCGAGGGCGCAGCCTCATTTTCAAAACTGAAAAACACATGTTATATAAAAATGTTAAAAAGACTCAGAATTAAGAAATTTACAAATTAAAAAATAAAAAATGATAAAACCGATATTTAACAAAAAGAATGGAAAAAACAGATTGCTACCTTTCAGGAGGGGAACCAAGGACTGGGTAACATCAAATAAAAGCAGAGACAGGGGCAAACTCAAGACCCAAACTCTCTCTACAACACTACCTGTCTTGAGTCTGCCCTTCTCTGCTTTTATTTGAGCAATCTGTTTCTTCCATTCTTTTTTGTTAAATATCGGTTTTGATGTTTTTATTTTTCAATGGGTAAATTTTTAATTCAGTCTTTTTTTTATATTTTTATAATTGTTTTTTTCGGTTTTGAAAATGAGGCTGCGCCCTCGAAACGTTAGATTTTATAATAAACGGACAAATAGTGCATGATGTCTCCTTCAGTTCCTTGTTCTATGTTGGTTGACAGCAATGCTTTCCATGTGTATATAAATATATATATATATATATATATATATATATATATATATATATATATATATATATATATATATATATATATATATATATATATATATATATTTATATATATATGTTTTGTGTGTGTTTTTGCGATAGATATTTTGCTGAAAAGAAATTTTTATTGCCATTCTCTCTACACTAGATTTCGTTGTTCACCTAACCTGAAAAAGGCGTCGATCTACTAGCGGCTTTGTGACAACCAAAGCTACTAGTAAGAACATGAGGTTTAGAGGGAATAGCATTTTTTATCTTCTTAATAAAGTCAGCAGTCTCAGTGCTATCATGATGAAAAGGTTAATAATTCAAAATCTTCCAGAATTTTCCGGCGTTGTGAGTCTTCATAAAGCATATATCAAATTCCAAAACCCGATGTTCTCCAGCGTAGAAAAAAAAAAGAAGAAGAAAACGTGTCCGGGAAGCGAGCTTCTCTTTCGTTGGCAATTTCCAACGAGATAGTAAGTTCGGCTCAAAAGAAGAGCCATATTGTTTTTCTTCCATCAGTTTCTTTAGGATTTAACGGAAGACGTATCGACTATGCTCTCGATTTTACACGGCTTTTTTCCCCATAAAAAGATCCATCAAGGGCAGAAGAGCAGGTTATTGAGAAGTATTGAGCAGCGCTGTGAGCAGTATCGACACCTGAAGAAGAGTCTAACCTTCCAAGCAAAGATGATGCGAAGGTTAGGCTTGCGAAAGTAGTTTTCTGAGTAATACTTAAATGAAGTTGAGAGATGAAAGGGAAGAGATATATGCCAAGATGAAATAAAGAAAAAGCTTATATTAGCCGCAGGAAATGTTGTATGTTGCAGAAATGCTTTTCTTCCACAGTGCAAGACCAGTATCATACAGTAGCCGTGCAGGTGCTGACTTTGACAAAACGCACAGCGACCAGAGAAGTTGGGAACAAAGGTAACACCAAATTTTGTGAAGTCACGTTCAGAATAGTCACTTGATCATATGCTGGATACATACACATTTGCTACACACCACTGACAACCAGTTCGGCTTTAAAGCAAACCACTCAACCGACACCTGCATCTACATCCTGAAAGAATTGCTGAACTATTATCTATCATCAGCCTCTCTTGTAATCCTGTCTTGCAAACCTGAGAAAGCATTTGACAGAGTAAACTACCAGGTCTTCCTGAAACTGCACAAAATATAGGCACACCTCTATATTTAATTGTCATTTTATATTGCTGGTTCTCCACTCAGCAATTGTGTGTCAAATGGGGTAACGTTTTGTCGTACAACTTCGGCTCCCAAGATGGGCTCCGGCAAGGGGGCATTCTCTCTCCATACCTGTTTAACACGTACGCGACGCTCTGAATGTCAAACTGAACTCACTCCCAATCGGATGCACTATCAAGGAAACATCAATAAACAACCTCTGTTACGTCGACGATATGGTTCTGATTTGCTCATCAGTGCAAGGTCTCCAGCGACTCATTGACACTTGCCGCAGATATGCAGAGGAATTTGATATCTTATGCAACGAAACCAAGACCCAGTGCATGTCACTGCTCCCGAGATCGCTTAAGCGTATTGCAGAACCGCAAATTTTCCTCGGAAATCAGCGTCTGGAATTCGAGCATGAATTTCCGTATTTGGGCCACATTATCACGGACGACCTAAAAGATAAGGCAGACATAGAACAGCGGCGTCGTAAACTCTGTGTAACTGGCAACGTGATTGCAAGGCGGTTTGCCTTTTGTCACCGAGACATGAAACTGTTGCTTTTCCGCTCGTACTGCTACAGCATATAAGGGTGTTCCTTTGAACGAACTATACTCGAGAAGCCATGAGATATATCACCATTGTTCACAACGACAGTCTGAGGCGCCTCACCAACACACCTCGCTACCACCCCGCCACACAGATGTCTATAGAAAACTGCCTGGATAATTAACAAATCTCTGTTGGACGAACAATTACCAGTCTGACCACCCGACTGGGAAGCCGCAGCAATTCCCTTACCCAAAGCATCCTGGGCAGTGAGGCCAGAAGGAGATCTAAAATGTGGGAAAGATGGGATAATGAGGCGTCTGTCCCATAAATGGCGTTATCTTCCTTCACGCGGGGTGGCCTGAATTGCTGTGTATGCTTATTCTCTATTTTTTTCAACTAAGTGTCATCTGCAGAAACTGCTATTATTATTATTATATTATATTATATTATTATTATTATTATTATTATTATTATTATTATTATTATTATTGAGAATTGCTTTTTTCACTTTTTGTATTTATCCTCCTGGACCTGACTTCTGTAACCACCTAAAGTCCCAAGCTGGAAATTAATTGTATACAATCTGTTTTTTAATTGCTATCATTTTGAATATGTTTACTATTATTCTCAATATTATTACCGTCATTGCTATTCTTATGAGTGCTATTTTACTACTACTTCAGCAACTGTGTGGATGTTGCCGATTATTATTTTTATTATATATCATTTCGTCTCGTGTATCTAGACTGTGTACTGTGTTGTCTCTACTTTGTATATTCCATGTATATGGCCCTGGGCTGAAATAAAGATTATTATTATTATTATTATATTATTAGTTGGATAAAAAAAACTGGCCTCTTTTATGCCTAACCGCTATACCTGATAGTGGTTCCGACATCAAACAAGTAAAAAATACGCCTTAGTTTCTTCGGCGCAATCGAGCTTTCTGTCCATCGTATAATCAACGCCACCGAAAATGGATCTATCTTTCGGTGGCCTCGGTATAATGCTGTATGAACCGCGGCCCATGAAACTTTAACTACGGGCCGGTGGTGGCCTATTCTATATCGTTGTCAGAAGCACGATTATGGCTAACTTTAATAACCTTAAATAAAATAAAAACTACAGACGCTAGAGGGCTGCAATTTGGTATGTTTGATGATTGGAGGGTGGTGATCAACATACCAATTTCCAGCCCTCTAGCCTCATTAGTTTTTAAGATCTGAGGGCGGACAGAAAAAATGCGGACGGACAGATAAAGCCGGCACAATAGCTTTCTTTTACAGAAAACTCAAAAAGTAATCATGCAAACCTGTGTGTACAGGAGGAAGCCAAACTTATTTTCCAGTTACAGCCACTTTCATAAGAAATAATGTCATCACAACCACAGTGCTTTGTAGGTGTCAGCTAGCACCATCTACTATCTTAAAAAAAAATAATAAATGGTTACAGTTAAACCTGATAAACCTCTATTTTGCATCACACCTTGAATATAACTTCGTTCTCTTCAAGTCAATACCATTTATTATGTTCGGTATAGATTTAGCCTTAGTGAACATACCATTGGTCTTCGCATGACGGTTGTTGGTAAGAAAAAACGGGAGAAAATGAATCATTAGATCCTGCCAAGGAGATCGAAAAAACGGGAGAATATTAATCATTAGATCCTGCTGAGGAGATCAAGTTGCGGTCGCACCATGATCTGTCACGCTCAGTGGAACCATTTATTCCCTTGATATCTATCATGCTTATTTTAATGCTTAAAACTTGATCACACTGACTGCACATTACGTTATAAATAAGACAACGTCACGAGGCATGGTCTCCCGCCCATGAGGACCGCGGCCCTCGTAGATCATTCACCTAGGTTTTAAAGGCTTCTTCCCGTCCTAGCAGAGACCCAAAGCATTTGGATACACTTTCAGTACCACAACGATAATAACTCGGTTACAGATTATATACATACATACATACACACATACACACACACACACACACACATATATATATATATATATATATAATATATATATATATATATATATATATATATATATATATATATATATATATATGTATATATATATATATATATATATATATATATATATATATATATATATATATATATATATATACGTAAAAACTGTCAATGGAAATGACATACGAGAAGCTAAAGCTCTTGAATTCGTTAACCCTTCTATCTCAAACAGACCGCGCCGGGAGAAATGATAGAACTGGAAAATATCAGTTAATTGCTTGTGATCTGAGCAGTTCTCATGATTCTCATGAAACCGCGCGTGCACACAGGCACTCATAGTCGCTCAGGCACATGTGAAACCGAAACACTGACTTGCTAATGTGTTCCTGACTCTGAGACATTAAAGTTCATTAATCTCTACTTAAAGAGCGAGTGGCATGTGCAAGAAAGGGCTCAATTTGATTTTTGTTAGGGACTAATTTGGTTCTTTGAATGCTTCTTTCTATTTCTGAGAAAGCGGGGGCGTATGTACAATATATGTGCCGGGAAGAGGAATGGGGCAAGCCAGGTGCGGCAACATATACTGTATATACCTACTGAGCTGTCAGCGTTTTAGCTACATAATCGATATTATCAATATTACTCCCATTAAAGGAGGTGGTAATGTAAAAAAAAGTACTCTGCAGGTACTACTGATACTAGTACCACTACTATTACCACGCAGTGTACTCATACTCTTACTACTGCAACTACTACAAGTCACTTTAGATGAAATATTCCATTAGCTTTCTGTAAAGCAATATTCGACTCTTGCTCCTGTCGCGAGTGTTTTGGGAGAAATATCGAAAGCTTAAATCCTATATACTAATTTAGCGATTCAAATCAAAACTACTATATATATTCTAAAGGAGCAATAGCCTCTGATCCAACATTAATCAGTTGTATCTGTGGAAAAGACAGAAACAAAAGATCAAGAGTTTTAGACAAGCACAGTTGTGGAGGAAGATTGAAAGCAAAGGTAAACTACATGTCACGTAAATGTGTGGGACAAACACGAACCTACAGAAAATATGTGGGGGATGCTAAGGATCAAATGCGTGAATTATGGTTTGTTGAGAGTTTGTCAAAGGTTACTAATGGAGAAAAGGACATTATTGTTGTTGTACTAAAACAGGAAGCATAATTACAGTGCTTCGCGTGCATGTAAAATTTAGCACAGTGACCTTAACTGGAGGAAAAAAGGGGCTAATGCCGTCTGAAGTCTTTCTATTTCTTCTGAATTTCATAAAAGAAAAGCCAATCAGTGATTATCTGTTGCCTTAGAATTTCTAATCTTCGGCTTACACTTTCTATTGCTTATCATACTTGTAAATAGCTACATAAACTCTATTAATCACAACATGTCAGAATTTTATTGACTGAAAAAGAATATACAGTAAAGCATAATGTCCCGTCCTATTATGATTTGTTTAAATTCTTCTTTTGAAATTGAACCATATTTCACAAGAGACTCGGTCGTCCAGCTGCGCTATGGTTGAATTTTAGCCAAGACCCTTAAGCCCGTAGCCTTATAAATGTATATAAATAAATAACATAAATATTTCAACACCAAATAGATACAACTATGGAAGGTGTTGAAAATAAGTTTTTGATTTTCACAGGTATCGATGATGAATAAAACGTTGGCGTAACAAAATGAAAATCGCCCACCCGAAACGGCGGTGTTCGGTGATCGGCCACTTTTATTCGACGAATCCCTTCCAATCTAAATATCAGCAAAGATTAGTTACTTCAAGATTAGGTGTACACACTTACGTTATTACTATAATGAAAAGAAATCAAAACTGTTATCAGCTACCCAAGAAATTTTTATGAAATAAGACGATAAACACGAACAGCTTTTATATACAACACACATGCGCATGTAATAAATTTAGTTACGCACACATACATACACACACACATATATATATATAAGTGTGTGTGTGTTTATATATATGTATGCATGCATGTATGCGTGTGTGCGAGTGTTTGCAAAACTTCCACAAACTGTTCACTATTCACTGAACATGCGCTTCTCTCTCCTTTCCGGAAAACTCACCTCTGAACGACCAAGACTGCAGAGGATCGACGCTTCTCCATCCACACGGAGACAGGCTGAAGTCGCAGCTTCCCCCTCGGACTGCAGACAGAAAGAAGTAACTGTCAGTTTTCATTGGCTTTTAGTTATTCAAGTAATGCAAGGCTTAGCGACTGTTGCTGCCAGCCCTCGGAGCTCTTTTTCTGTCCCAGGTTTCATTGATACTTGCAATTTCTTATCCTTCAAGAGACGGAAGATCTGTCGCACATACTTCTCTTTTATTCTTTTTCTTGATTAACCATTCTTTTCCTCCTTTCCCATTCCTCTTTTCCGTTTCTTCGGTCATGAGTTACCCAAACCATTTAACTCTGCCTATACAAAACCTCACAATATCATTTAGATGACATAATTTGTGTCATGATAACTGAAGACAGAAAAAATAGAGACGAAATTTTAAATGAATAGAAGAAAGCCTGAAATGAAAAATACGCAGCCTCTCCATCCCCCGTCCGGTAATAACAGACGTATAGAAATGACAAGGGAGGTTAAAAAAAAGTATGTGGGTAAAGACGGTATTAATAACGAACTCAGATTTCAAAAAATTCAACTAAGTCTTAAGTTCATTCACTGAGAATCAACAAACGTTTTTCTATTTGCATTAGAACAGGAAAATTGAGTATAAACATTTAGTTCACAGTCCTATCAGCGGAATGTGGGTGATTAACTCTGACTTGGGAGGGTTAATAAATATCGGCCGAAAAAGTTCCCTTGACGTTAGTGGTGTTTCAAAGGATTACCTCAAAATCAGAATAAATTTTGGAACTTGCTGGACATTTGTAGAAATAACACGCGCTCGACACAACATTACCAAACAAAACAAGTGACGCTCACTCCATTGTTCAATGTTTTTCCAAAGTTTTCCAATTTGTATTACCGCAATAATAATGAGAAAATGGCACGAAACAAAAAGCAAGTCCTATTTTAATTTCTATATCATCATATGACAAGGTAAAATGGATCGGAATCCTTACTTTAGTCTCGCATGCTAACAGTAGAAAAAAAATAAAACTCTTCATGTTTTGAGAAGTGTGTGCAAAGATTCTATCCGCTAGCCAATCTAGTGTTGATAAGGAGATTTTCATCATTATTTAAAGGTATCCCAAGCAACAATGGATTTACTATAGACTCACAGGAGGTGTACTTCAGGAGAAAGTATCCCTTGTTGTGGAGCTGATCGCTGCTGAAGAAGATCTTGGCTGAAGGCGTAGGCGTCAGGTGGAAGAGACGACCAGAGCTATGTGGGGATCCCGTCACCTTCAGGTCTTGGACTCCATCGGATATCTAAGCAAATAAATAATTAAGTAATAAATAAGTGACTATAAAGTCAGAGGCGTAATACATAAGTATATAAAGTGAACAATTATACTCCTCAGTGAATACAATGAATAAATAAATCGTCATCATCATCACCCTCAATACCGCATGACGCGACGGGCTATGTGAAATTCCGCCACTCGCACCTTTCCTAACACTTTATCTTCCACAAATCTCCACTAATCTCCAGCCTTCTTTGCCACCACCTACATTCAGCAGGCGCAATCAGCCAAATTCTAGGTGAAATAAAATAGGCACGGTTGTGTATACACACACACACACACACACACACACACACACACACACACATATATATATATATATATATATATATATATATATATATATATATATATCTTATATATAAAAGTGAATGTTTGTATATTAGTTTGTGTAAGTTTGTATACTTGTGCGCTATATAAATCCGAACCGCTTGATTGATCTAAAGAAAATTTGTCATGTAGCCACCATTTTACCCAAATTGGATAATAGGGTAGGTTTCAAACTGGTACCCACTTCCCCTTCCCCCATCTCCCTTCCCTCTTCCATTTGACACTTACATTGCAAATAAACTCTACAGGTTTATCATACCACATTTCACGTACTCGAGGCCAAAGAAATATATTACTGAAAACGCTTTTCAGTCACCACAGTAATACCTGGATAAATGGGACAGACAGCACAGTAATATCAGCATAAAAGGGACAGTCACCACAGTAATAACTGGACAAAAGGGACAGTCATCACAGTTAAATAAAAAGTACACCTTAGTTTAACCAGACCACTGAGCTGATTAATAGCTCTCCTAGGGCTGGCCCGAAGGATTAGACTATTTTACATGGCTAAGAACCAATTGGTCACCTAGCAACGGGACCTACAGCTTATTGTGGAATCCGAACCACATTATACCGAGAAATGAATTTCTATCATCATAAATAAGTTCCTCTAATTCTTCATTGGCCGGCCGGAGTCTCGAACTCGGGCCTAGCAGAGTGCTAGCCGAGAACTCTACCGATTTATCCAACGAGGAACCGAGTCACCACAGTAATGCCTGCGTAAAGGGATAGACAGTACACTAATACCTGATTAAAGGGGACAGACAGAATAGTAATACCCGGATAAAAAGGACAGTCACCACAGTAATACCTGGATAAACGGGACAGACAGTACAGTAATACCTGATTAAAGGTGAGAGACAGTACAATAATACTTGGTTAAAGGTGTCAGACAGTACAGTAATACCTGGATAAAAGGGACAGTCTCCACAGTAAAACCTTGATAAAAGGAACAGCCACCACAATAATACCTGGATAAAAGAGACTGACAGAGCAATAATACCTGAGTAAAAGGGACAGTCATTTCAGTTATTTCTGATAAAAGGGACAGTCATCACAGTAATAATTGGAAAAAGGGGACAGACAGCACGGTAATAAGTGGATAAAAGGGACAGTCACCACCATCATACCTGGATAAAAGGGACAGATAGTACAGTAATACCTGGATTGAGGGAACAGACAGCAAAGTAATACCTGGTTAAAGGGGACAGAAAGCATAGTAATACTTGGATAAAAGGGACAGTCACCACAGTAATAAGTGGATAAAAGAAACAGACAGCACAGTAATACCTTGTTAAAGGTGATAGAGAGTACAGTAATACCTGGTTAAAGGAGTCACACGGTACAGTAATACCTCGATAAAAGGGACAGTCACCACATAATTACTATGATAAAAGGGACAGTCACAACAGTAACACTTGGATAAAACGGACAGACAGAACAGTAATATCTGGATAAAAGGGACATTCATCACAGTAATTTTTGGATAAGAGGGACAGTCACCACAGTAATACCTGTCAGTTCACTCACGACTATTCGAAGGGTGAACCTTCACATTAAAAAAAGCAGAACTGTAAGTAGGACTGACAGCACAAACCCCTCTCCCTCTCCATTCTCCCTCCCTCCCCCTCCCATTTCCATCTTCCCTCCCCCTACATGTAGACTGATATTTAGTGTCTTTCGGGGGCAGCTCCAGGTTAGGGTCAGTTAGTAATATATATATATATATATATATATATATATATATATATATATATATATATATATATATATATATATATATATATATATATATATTTTACCTCTTTGTGGCTTAGTGGTCACAGTCACTATGCATTGTTGTTTCTAAACCAGGAAGTTGTTCGAATCCACTGGCGACGAATCACTCATCAATTATAATATCCCTTGGGCGTAAGTTATTCCAAAATGATAGTGTACTGGATTATAAATGATGCCTGTTGCTCAATATATGCAAATATAGAAAAATGTCACAGTGTAAGTGACAAATTTACATACATTATATATATATATATATATATATATATATATATATATATATATATATATATATATATATATATGTATGTATGTATGTGTGTGTGTGTAATTGTAATAGTCACAATGCCCTCTTAACTTCTCGAATTCTTCGCGCTTTTTGGATACTCTTGTCACTACAAAGACTTAGGATCCAAGTGCAAGAAATATGAAGAAATTTTGATGTCTGGTAGTGGGAAATGAACCTGGGTCCCATAATCAGAATGAGGTCACATTGCCAACCTGACCATGTGAAGGACAAAAATCTATTTCATCTTGCACATACATATACCTGTTGTTTTCAGGTGTATATATATATATATATGTATATGTATATATGTATATATATATATATATATATATATATATATATATATATATATATATATATATATATATATATATATATACATATATATATTAGAACTGGAACAGACCCATCCTCACCAGCGTAGGTATGTATGTATGGGAGGCAACAGACTTTTATCCTTCTTGTGGTCAGGTCGGCAACGTGACCTCGTTCTGATTTTGGGACCCAGGTTTGTTTCCTGCTACCGGACATCATAATTTCGTCATATTTCTTGCACTTGGATCTTAAAGCTTTGTAGTGACAAGCATATCCAAAAAGGCGCAAAGAATTCGAGAAGTGAAGAGGGCACTGTGCCTATTACAATTACATATGTACCTGGTAAATATTGACCAGTAGATTCCACTTATATATTTCAGCCTAAAAAGCAATAAAAATGATTGCCCATTTGGCTACGATGGTGAGGATTGGTCTATTCCAGCTCTAATATGTGTTCACATAGAAATCAACATATATAGATTATGACCGTGCTTGCTCTATAATGCAGATGTGTGTTACTAATACATCGGATGCATACTTAGCAAATAGCTTTTCTGATCGTATCATTTGTTTTGTTTGCCCAGAGACTGGGGTGGAAGTTCGTTCCCCAACAGTCGAACATTCACTTCGTATGAACAGTATCACAAGGCGTAATCAGAGCATGGGAGGAATATTTCTGTGTGTGATCAGAAGTACCCGTTGTCAGGTGATGAGACTTTCTAATCTGGTTAAAATCAGTTTTACAGGGGCGGCCCGGAAAGTGTGTGTGCGTTGTTTGGTCGCAGTATCTCCCTGGAAAAGTAAGTATACCTTAGTTTTACCAGACCACTGAGATGATTAACAGCTCTCCTAGGGCTGGCCCGAAGGATTAGACTTATTTTGCGTGGCTATGAAATAATGTAATACCGGGCACTCAGGGACGAACCTTGTTAAAGAGCTCATTTAAGCAGTGGAACCTGGCTTTTTTTTATTTTTTTATTTTTTATTTTATTCTGTTTTTCTTTTTTTTTTTTTTTTTTGAGATAGATTCTCCGGTTGGCTGAAGTGAGTATTGGACTATAAAAAGACTATTTTATGATATTTTGTACACTGTGGTCTTACAGGTCCATGGAAATTGTTTCCTTTTGCTATCTGGGTTATGTTTTTTTTTGTGCCCATTTATTTTTTTCCCTTTAGGTAATTTTTTTTATTACCAGTTTATTTATAGCCATTTCAGTGAATCTTTTATGCTTATGTGAGATATTTCTTCTTTCGCAATGACGAACTTGCGAGCTCCAGGGCCTGTCAATGGGCATACTACTCTGGGTTACTGAGCATTTTATGAAAAGGGGTAATCATGTGGGTGAAGGAGACAGAGACTTTGAAAGACTATATGCCATAATCTTTTACTGTTTAAAATGACACAGTGATGACGGTTGGAAAGAATTTTGGACTCACGTTTTCTGTTTGGTTCCCATTTTCCATTGGGGGTTCCTATTCTCTACGTTTGATTTAATTCTATTTTTACTTATTTTATTTTTGAAGCTCGGGTTTATGACCCACTCCTTCTAATTACCAGTACCATGTTAAATAGACGAATAAATTCTATTTCTGGTAAATCTTCAGGATTTAATTAAGATGCCTTCGTTG
Organism: Macrobrachium rosenbergii; assembly: GCF_040412425.1. Taxonomy (NCBI): domain Eukaryota; kingdom Metazoa; phylum Arthropoda; class Malacostraca; order Decapoda; family Palaemonidae; genus Macrobrachium; species Macrobrachium rosenbergii. The sequence goes on from NC_089784.1 coordinate 40,568,315, forward strand.
AGAGAGAGAGAGAGAGAGAGAGAGAGAGAGAGAGAGAGAGAGAGAGAGAGAGAGTGCAAAGATTTCTTCCCTGCTAGACCTTGGAGTTGCCAGTTGCAGCTTTTGATAGGTAAGTGTCTTCTCCCAAGAGGGATAATAGATTTCTTTTGGATGGGGGAAAAAAAGGTAAATACGCCTTCCAGAGGGCGCAACATATAGCCTTCAGTATATATGTATATATATATATATATATATATATATATATATATATATATATATATATATATATATATATGAAAACGACAGGTATATGTAAGTACCAGAGGAAATAGTCTTTTACCCTGCTCGTGGTCAGGTCGGCAACGTGAACTCGTTCTGATTATGGAACCCGGATTCATTTCCCACTATCGGACATCAAAATTTCTTCATATTTTTTGCACTTGGATCTTAAGGTTTTTTAGTGACAAGCGTACCCCCCAAAAAAGCGCGAAGAACTCTAGAAGTTAAGAGGGCATTGTGGCTATTACAATTACATATTTATCTGATAAAAAGTGACAAGTAGATTCTACATATATATTTCGGCCTAAAAAGCAATAAAAACGATTGTCCACTGGCGATAAAGGCGAAGATGTGCCTATTCATATATATATATATATATATATATATATATATATATATATATATATATATATATATATATATATATAAATCATCACATTCATCCGCTTGAGTATCAGCGTTCAGCTCTATCCATAAGGAAAGGAAAAATAAAGAATTCAGGTATTCATTAATACTGGTATAGTTTCCTACAAGAGACAGAGAAAGGGAGAGCGTGTGTAGCAATATCCGAATGACGCAAGTCTACTGTTTATCGTCTTACCTAAACCGAAGTCCCATGTTAGAGTGCTCGCCGGGGCAGATCATTCCCAAGGTTCAGCGATTTCCACACTAAACGACATTCGTGGGTCAATATTTGTGGATAAAAGAAAATCATACGTACACAGTGAAAAAAAAAACTCATATATGGCAAGCTATACTGAGTGAAGGTTAAGTCAATACAAGACCCAGGTCAAAAGCTCTACAAATAAGGAAACTGACGTCATTATCGAGAAATCTGTCAAGGTAGCTTTAATCATACGACGATTGTCACGTCACTTATCACTACCTCCATTATCATCAAGTAGGGTCGGGTAACAAGCAAGGAGCTACGCTGCTGTATTGACAAGATCTTCTCCGAATAGCAAAAATAACCCCAGTTGGACGAAAATATTTCCGAGCACTTTTATGACCATTAGAGAGAGAGAGAGAGAGAGAGAGAGAGAGAGAGAGAGAGAGAGAGAGAGAGAGAGAGAACGCCTTTGAGTCAGTTTCAAGCGTATACCATAATTGAAGTCCATTTTGGTAAAATAATGGGAGATCAAACGCAGCACTTGAACCCTAATCATGAAAAGTATTTAATTGATTTGTAGAGTCAGAACAAACGGTGCGCAGCGTGAATTACTTTACAAGCGACAAAATTAGACGTGACTTAAGAGGTATCTTTCAATTACCTTAACAGAAAAAGGACATGCGTGTAAATTTTTAAGTCTGTACACCATTTTGTAATGTGGTACAAAATTTTTAACAGATAATATAAATATACATACGAGTTTAAATAGTTGAACGGATTCTAGTTACATGAAACCTATTCTCTTTATTATAAAAAGTAACGTGAGGGGTAAAATTTATATCGTAGTTATAAATTGAAAATTTTTGCGATACAGATAACTTTATGAGCGAAATAAAATGGAAAATATGCAAAAATAATAAGAAAATGTTTCTTGTGTCCATTTGATTTGTACAAAATTAAGTGATATGCACGGTATATTACATTTACCGCCATTCATAAACA
>NC_089784.1:40572684-40650184 GCF_040412425.1 Macrobrachium rosenbergii
ATCACTGTCCCCTCTTTTAATAACAAAACCCAATCGGTATTTAATTTTTCCAAACGTATACTATCAAAAAGAGATTTCCTGTTATCATCAGGACTGGACTCTTGCCTACCCAATTACCGACCAAACTACCAATAGTTCTTTTTGCCCCCTTGAGATGCTCTTTCAGAGAATAATCAAACTTCCCTTCTGTGAAAACGTCGAATTTTTAAGATCTCAATTTTCAGCCTTAGCTCATAGCTCCTTCAATAATCTTAAAACTAGGTGGGGGCCATTCTTCATAAAAAACGACTACGACATTCTGAGAAACCTAGCTAAAGACGAAAATCTAGTAATCACACCCCGGACAAAGGCAAAGGAACAGTAATCTCCGACAGACTCAGCTATGAGCAGAAAATGAATGTTATTTTGAATGACCCGTCTGAACTCACGAAAGTCGGTGATCCTGACCTTTACAATATAACTAAACCAGAAGACAAAATTAACAGATTTCTTAGGACACTAAAGCAAAGCAAGGCAATAGACGATAACACATAAAGACCTTTTTGTGACAGGATCATCGTACGGAATTATTTACGGACTGCCCAAAATACATAAAGGAATTCCCCTGAGACCTATCTCTCTATATATATATATATATATATATATATATATATATATATATATATATATATATATATATATATATATATATATATATATATATATACATATATATATGGGTCACGGGTTGTCTAGTACAATAGTAATACTCTGAAAAGTTTGTTTGTTTGTTTGGACATCGGAAGGTAACGGGGCTGGTGCTACCCATAGACTTTTGCCGACTTATTAGTACGGTTACTTAAGCTGTGGGTATGGGTATGGTACAGATATGGGTATGGGTATGGATATGGATATGGGTATGGGTATGGGTATGGGTATGGGTATGGTATGGGTATGGCTATGGTACAGATATTGTTAAGGGTATTGTTATGGGTATGGGTATGGGTAGGGGTATGGGTAGGGGTATGGGTATGGGTATGGGTATGGATATGGGTATGGGTATGGCTATGGAATGGGTACAGATATTGTTAAGGGTATTGTTATGGATATGGGTATGGGTAGGGGTATAGGTATGGCTATGGTACAGATATGGGTATGGGTATCAATATGGTATGGATATGGGTATGGTATGGATATAGGTATGGGTATAGGTATGGATATGGTATCGATATGGGTATGGGTATGGCACAGATATGGGTATGGGTATGGTACATAAATGGGTATGGGTATGGCACAGATATGGGTATGGTACATATATGGGTATGGGCATGGGTATAGGTATGGTATGGATATGGGTATAGGTATGGGTATGGATATGGGTATGGGTATGGGTTTGGTTATGGGTATGGGTATGGACCTTTAGTTAAAAATGTAGTAAATAAAAAAGTGACCCAAGAGTCATGGGTGGTCTAGTCTTAATTAAAAATTATCATACACGTTGAATTTACCTACAGTATGTGGTTTTGGTTTTTGCGATCGCTGGCCTACCCTAAATAAAGAGACTCAATAGTTAGAATATTTTCACTTGCATTCTCACACACACACACACACACACACACACACACACACACATACATATATATATATATATATATATATATATATATATATATATATATATATATATATATATATATATATACATATACATTGTATAATTATGCAGCACACGAGCTGAGCTGACCATCATCAAAGAGATGCCACATAGGTCTAAGAAAACTATATCTAAAACCTAAACAACCCCATTCCTTTGTTACCGCATTTTTCTCGATCTAAGGCGTTGCCATTGCAAAAAAGGACTCAAATCATAGGAAAAAAATTGATGAAATCACAGAAGGGGTTAGTAAAGCCCAGCCACAAGAGACAGATATGGAGGTCAGGGGATACAATGCAAGGGGTAGGGCGCAGGGCATTGCTCTGCAACCTGATAAATTATGATGAAAGCGAAAAGTAGAGGTAGGAGTCTTTTCTCAACCAGTATAGAAAGCGAGTATCATTATAATACCCATATTGAATAGGTTCGGTTTGGACGAACCACCGCTGATGATGTGAAAAGTAAGCAAGAGCGCCTGATTCCACTGACCCGGCCCAGGTTTTTGTTGAACATTACTCTAGTCTCTGCAACAGCAACAGCAACAATTGGGATGATTTCGCCGAATTATTCTCGACAACAAAGAAGAAAAAAGAAAAAACAAAACAAAAAATGTTACCAACAAAGAAGCATTGCATTTATATAATCGCGCGCTTCTGAGTCGATACATTTGCTCTGTTTCTTCAAATTGTATTACTTGAAGAAGTGCCAGTGTCTATCTCTTCAGGTATGGTTAGCGTTGTGCGTATCATAATGGCACCCGCTTTCTAAGCTGATTGAGAAAAGACTCCTCTTCTACTTTTCGCTTTCATCATAATTTATCAGGTTGAGGAGTAAAGCCTTACTCCCTACCCCTTCCTTCCTATCACCTGACCTCCATATCTGTCTCTTGTGGCTGGGCTTTACTATCCCCTTTGTGATTTCATCACTTTTTTGCCTGTGATACCATGTATCTTCAGTATGGGAGAAAGAGCTCTCTTCGTATATTGTAAAGACGTGCTTTGAACGTACAGTTCACGAATTTATCATTTATCAGTGATAAATATACAAAAGAAGGTTAAATTTATAAAGAAAAAATGGATAGAAATGAAAAAAACCAAGAGATGACGATAGAGAACCTCTTTTGGCCCCTTGAACAAGCATCTGGTGGCCTCACCTGAAGCCCCACCTGGCACAGACACCGATACATATATGTCTGTGCAAGATCAATAGTAGTCCTGTTTCTCAATCGGCTACCCCATCAACTACTCCTGGTGCAATATCATTAACATGTCAGTCAGAAGCATCAACACATACCAGAACAAAAAATTCTGCAAAAAAAAAAAAAAAAAAGCACATAACTGTCCTCTCACGATATTCCTACTTAGAACTAAGCAGCATTTTACATTCCTTGCCAAATGATGTTCTTGTCAAGGAAATCCGACGAATAGCCTGTAAAGAAATGTTATGTGCTTTTACAACCAGCCCGTGTGGAAACAACACCAGGAACTGTTATGCAGACAAAATAGAAGCCACTGAATTCATCAACACTCATACGCTGTCGCATAAACATTAAGGCGAAGTTCATAACAGGGGAGAAATCGGCAAGTAGTTAGAAAGAAAAAAATATAAGTCTAAGAGAAAATGCAAAGTTTCCTCAGATTCCGACTCTAGAAGATGGAGAACCACAAATAATGATGGAACATGATCACACAATCGATACAGATGCTACTGACGAATACGAATCTCTGGTTGAAAAAACTCACACTGATGAAAACGATACTGAAGATGCTTTCTTCTTGCCAGTGCTGGACGACAGAGCTACAGGAGACTTTTATTCTACTCCGACCAAGTCTTATTACTTGCTTAACATTACAAGGACTTTTGGAAACGATGAAAATGAAGGCGTCTAATGAGTCGAAGTGGACCTTACAGGAGGAAAAAAGCATTTCATCTGACCCAGAAAAAACTCACCCGGGAAGAGCCTGTTTCCTCCGAGATCGTAATTTTCGGACCTGCTAATATAAGGTAGATATGGAAAATGGCTTATTCAAACTTTCCCACTAGTAAGCATCCGCTGCTTGTACGGAATATCGTTCAAGCCATTGTAATAAATATTGAGGTGCATTAATATGGTGAAAAGTAAATGTTTCTTTCTCGTCCACATGAAATATTCTTGAAGCCATTAGCCATTGCAATGAACTTTAAAAGTCATCTTCATTGGGTGTGAGTATTTTAAGGAGTTTGTTTTTGTTCCCCTTTTTGCTAATGACTTTTTGAAAGCACTGCAACGATTCTAGAAATTAATATGGTGTGAGATGGCAAACACTATATTTAACCTACAGACACAAAACCATGCAAATTTTATCTATAACCGAAATCAGATCTTACTTTGTTTATATTTTTATATACCAGGCACACATATTCCATCATCAGTTATTTTTTGTCAATGAAAAATTTAATGAGTAGCCGTTTTTTCTGCAATTTTGTCTTTTCCCCCTAATTGACTATATGTGCAAAAGACTCCTCTACGGATGAATGAAATGTATTTGGGGTTTTTCTTGGTTTATTATATAAGGATACTTATAAGGGGCAACTATAAAGTCTTGTTGCTAGTTGTTCAATGGCATTCGCACTTGGCAATCGCACACACACACACACACACATACGAACAAACATCAACTCGAGTTGCCTCAAACAACTTGTAACACAAAAAGGTTCTACTTACACATCATAAAGCAACATACTTTCGAAGGAAGTTTTACCTTCGTTTTCAAAACAGTAATGCGTCATTATCTTCACTTGTGATATAAAAGATTACTTTTACCTTATAGAAATCCACAAAAGAACATGTAATATACAATACGTTTCCGACAATGTATGTGTATAAATGGCTTGATAAAGATAACATTGCCAAGGCCAAGCAGAACATACATTGTATTTTGCAGTCTTTTGAGGTATATAACTTCATCATCAGGCGGAAATTACTGACAAAACTTTAAAATCTTTGAAAACAATAAAATTAATTTTCCTACTAAAAGTTTACAAAACGCTACTAAAACTTTACAGAACGGGTAAAACAAACAAAATCATACAAAAACTAAAAGCTCACAAGCCACTATAGCAAAAGACCATCCGTTCACTTGCCTGGATTTTAAAATACGGTCTTTTTGCTCAAACAAACCGGACCTCCTAATTTTAGAGTAGCTGTTAATACAGAAGTGAAACCGGAACTGAATAACAACTTGTCCGGTATACAATGGCAATCATGTGGTTTCTTGATTAGGTCAACACCCAGTTTACTTTCTATCTGCTTGTTTTAGTTTACATTTTACGTCTGTATTTCTTTTTTCGTAATTTTGATTTGCACTTGACTGTTTGTCGTCCTTTCTCGTTAGGAGAAATAGACAACTATAAAAGAATTACCGCCAGCCGCTGATTATTCAAGCAAAGCAGCATTATCTTAAACACGGTGGGGAGAGGTCAATTCAAAGAGTCAGTAGCTACACAAAAAATACGAAATACACATATTTCAATGATGTAACTTCTCCACGCCAAATGTAAGGCAACTTATGCACCCAAGATATAAAAATGAGAATTTTAAAGCTCTCTTCATCAAGCAAATGTTTAAAACTGAATGTCATTCAGTGCGTATGAAGTGAAAAGCTCTTTCGCCGAACTGAATGTGACGCGTCTGAAGAGATAAAAGATGGATTGGAGATGATGGCGTTCATCCGTCATTGAGGTTATGAGAACTGATGGTCATCGATGAAGACAGGCACATGGTAAACGAGCTACTTACCTGCAGGGCGTCGCCTGCATCCAACCTGAGACGAGCGATGAGAATGTGGACGAAGTGGCCTGCAGGAGGCGAGATAGTCCATCGGCAGGTGACATTGGAGCCGTAGGTGTCGGGGTAAAACGGAGACCTTATCTCTCCGGACTTGTTTTCCAGATTGCTCCCACAATCTAAAAGGAAAAGTGAATGTCTTAACCTTCTGTAATTAGAGAGCTGTGAACAATTAGGGTATTAATAAATTAACATGTGAGGCCCACGTTTTCGGAAATTGTATCGAAATGCGTTTCAAACATACCAGCAATGCGCGCTGTCATACAATAACAGTAACGATGGTAATAATCTTTAGAATGCTGTTTTTGTGTGTTCCTCTACGAGAAGATGAAAACAAGAGACTCGTCATAAAACACTTAAAATATCCCTAGAAAAGAATTTTGCAATCTAGATTATGGAATGATTAACTGAATGACTGATTTAAATCTATCAGGCATCACCGCAACGAAGGCTACAGACGCTACAGTGACGATGCGAACCCGTCACTGATCCAGACAAATGACTGGTTCCGATAACTCTAGATATTTGTACAGCTCCCAATTTTACTCCACGGCAAACGTTCAACATATGCGAACTGCTCTTCCAGATTTACATTCACGCTCCAGAACTGAAAACACCCGGGGCAATCACTGCAACTCTTCATTCATCAATGATGGCAAATTCATCAACCCTCTCAATTAGGCTTTCAAACTTGTGCGGTTCACGATAATAATGATGGAGACAGGAGGGTATCTTGTCTCATACTGACCGGGAAATAAATAATAGACTTAAAATTGTATTCTGCTTATGTTGTGGAGTCATAAACGAAAAGCAACAACCTTTTTGTCCAATACAGCCAAACCGAAATTTTCTCTTCCCTGGTTCAGTGAATCCTTTACAAACTTTTGTGAGCGATATTTTTCTTTTCCCATCAGTCTTGTACTAGATTTGGGCATTGTTACCCTATCACCAGCGTTCCCATTTTAAACTAAAAGATGAAAAAGTTGATGTAACGAGAGTCCGTGTACAACTAACTTATTTATTCTGTAAGTTGCCGTTACCACCGGGAATACGCATTCTGAACAAAAGAAAATCTCCTCTTACAGTGTATATAAATCCTTGGGTGAACGAAGAAGTTTTTTGTTGGTTTCGGCGAAAAACTTACAGAAACCAGATCCTCTCTCTTTGGTGGTGATGCAAGCATCCCAGTAGCATAGCGTTTGGCATCCATCTAGTGACCATTAGCGACTTGAGTCAGTTTTCAATGTTTCGTCGTTCTTGGCTCACTTACATAAGACCATCAAACATACACACGAAAATGCGTGCACACACACATACGTGTGGGTGTGTATATATATTCACACACACATTATATATATATATATATATATATATATATATATATATATATATATATATATATATATATATATATATATATATATATATATATATATATATATATATATATATATTATATATATATATATATTATATATATATATATATATATATATATATATATATATATATATATATATATATATATATATATATATATATATATATATATATATATTTGTCACGAAGTGATCAAGCACCTGGTTATTACACAAATAATAATACCAAAAGTTACCTCACTTCGACCAGATACTTGAAACCTCATAACAAAAATATTAAGACTAAACACTCTAAAGGTACAGTAATCCCATAAAACTTGCTTATCCCTTGAGAAATCAATGTATCTTTATCAAGTTATGGGTGATGTAACAACCAACAAGCTATAAACAGACTAGTGGAAAATGGGTATCATTGCAACAAACACTATAATTGTTTCCCTGGTTCTATTTCACCTAGATAAGTTTCAGGTGAACAAACAGATATATCACTTACCTTGTACATATTCATTAATTTCTCTAATTACTGGTGGTCAAAATGAAACACTGTGCTTTTAAAACTTTAACCCTTAAGGGATGGATTGAGCCTCAGTATGAAGTAAAACAGGTTTGGGGAGGTGGACAGATTGAGCTTCAGTGTGAAGCAGAATTATGCACCACTGTTATGGTAATAATGATTCGAAACAAAGGTGCCAATAGTTCTATATGCTATAAATTCACTAACGGCAACTTTTATACAGACGTGAGATTTAGGCCAGCATCAGTAATGCTTGTGACTTCAAGGGGGAAAGTATTGCATCTCTCTCTCTCACATGAGTCTTTTTGTAAATTTGCTTGTAAATATACGAAGGGGTTGCCGTTGTTTTTGTTTTTGTCTTTTACAATAGTATGTCGGTTGTAAATGTAATTTTACAAAGAAAATTGCAAAGCGATATCAGAAAAAGCATGTAAAAGTAAAAAAAAAAAGGTACTGAATCTTCCTTCTCGTAAATTTATGTGAATATTTTACAAAAAATATGCCAAAAATTTGTTACTGCTTTTATTTCTTATCTGTTTTGATATTGTGTGAGCAGTAATAACAATTTTACAAAATACAATAAATTTATTTATTAGAAAAACATATAAGTTGGTAAAATTTTACGATTGTCTTGTAAATGAGGCTCCACAAGGGGTTGTAAATAGTACTTTTCAACTTCTCGTGGAAGGTATGGAAAATTTTTAGAATTTTTTTTATTTATACAGTGTGAATGTACGTGTCACTCTCTTTCCATTGATGTAATTTTTTTTTTATTTTGCCGACCTCAAAGTTTCCCTGGTCTGGGGTGCTGCACATTGGTAAATTATGCCATCCCTTAAGGGTTAAACAAACAAATTTATTTCTAAGTTCAAAAGTTGTATGCAGAGTTCACAATCTCAAAAAGATTTACTGTTATCTGACAACAGTGTAAGATTTAAGTATTTCTTAATCAAGTTTAATTCACAAAACTTTAATTTATTAAGAAAGCAATTTGGTTAAGTAAGATTCAAACCATTAACTCTCACTCAAGTTTTAAACATATACCTGATTAACTAAACTCAACACAAGTGTTCACCAAAATATTACTGACTGGAATCCATATAAGTATTCTCTGAAATCTCAATAATAAGTATGCACTAACAAAATGCTAAGTAATCACCACCACAAAACTTTGTAAAACACTAATTATAAAATTAGAGTAATATGATGACACAGACATATAAGAATGAAATATGCAAAAATGGAAAAATACCAACAGCCATTTCACTAAGACAAAAATATGTTTAAAGATTATATCAATCTTTTAAAAGATTACCTTCACTTTTAAAAAAGGTTAGACTCACGTCTTTCTAAGACTCTCTCAAAGACAACACTGCCAAGTCACAATGACATACACAATGATATATAATTAGCAGCAAGGCACATTAGAACTCACTATAAGAGATATTATCCACCTCTTATCAAAATAATAATTCTCTTTTACCTAGAACATCACTTTACTCTTAACATAATAAAAACCAGTAAACATCACATTACCTTACAAGTGTTACACCACTATACACTTTCTGCAATGCTTGCACAATAAAAATACCTTAGATCACTCTTACAAAATGTATACACTTCTTGGGTGAGTTTAACAAAACTTTTACAAACAGGAGAACAGCCAGTATAACAACCTTATACATGAATGGTAATTTGAGAGAGAGAGAGAGAGAGAGAGAGAGAGAGAGAGAGAGAGAGAGAGAGAGAGAGAGAGAGAGAGAGAGAGACAGGACCTATTGCCAGCAGCCCCTGTTCCTAACTAACGCTTTCTCATTCAGCACTCCTCTTTTATCTTCAAGCCCTCCCAGAACACATGATACGTAAAGTGTACATACATTATACATACAGGTATACATGTACGGTATACATACAGGGAATTCTTAGGCTCAGAAGGAAATATGCCAGAGCTCTTATCAATGATTGACATCATCCGCTCACTCAAACACCTGAGCAAATAAAGAGAAGCGATTTTGGACCAATTCTGGCTCGCTGTCAGCATGTCAACTTCATCTACCTATCTGTTCCTCATTCTATTACTCAAGATCATTGAAAATAATAAGCACAGACAAAGATGATAACCTCAGAATAGGCACACACGATAAACATATAACAGGCAATTTGCCGATTGGCTGTTAACTCGTCAGATAAGACAAGAGGCCTTTGCCTTTCAAACACGACCTCCTCCAAACAGTTATGTCAATACAGGATGTAGTGATCCGATAATGGTTCAAAAATATCTCCCTCTCTCTACACGGCATGTTACGAATTCGAGTTCACTCAGTATTCAGTTTAATATACTGCACAACATATTAAACAAATGGAAAAAACATATCAAAACATTTTAAGATTACATGGTACACAATTTATCTGTAAGAAAAGACATTTTAAAATCATATCATCATAACAAAAGACGAATCTGCAAGCAAAACATAAAAAATTTCACAGAAACACATATGATATTTGTAGAATGGTTTTATATATTATAACACCTTTCTAATAATTATATATATATATATATATATATATATATATATATATATATATATATATATATATATATATATATATATATATTGATAACTTGGAAGTCAATTATTTTCTTATTTGTATTTTCATCTTTCAATCAAATACTCCATTCATCTGAAGAAACTGAAAAATCAATGGTCCATTCATTTAAAGTTGTTCTACTAGCTCGGACGTGTTAAGAGTAAACTAGAAAAAAAAATCAAGGAACTGTAGTAATTATGCATATGTACAGATCAGCTCGAGCCAGATCTCAGAATGAGAACATCGAAGACTGCAGTTATCAGTCTGATGCTTTTGAAAATGGTGTCGGTGTTTGGTGAGTCTCAGATAACTCTGAGTGTCCTGAAGGTATTGCAATGTTTAGAGGATGACTGCCAATTTATGCTGAGGGCTGCAAGTGGGAAGAGGCGTCTCGGGCTGGATTTGTATCCTACTATTTCTGTCCCAGCGACAAGAGATTCTTAGGTATAATGTTGTTCATGACGGTCCCTGCAGTAGAACTGTCTTGGAGGTGGTAAGGGCAATGTCCTCGTCCTCGTAATCTTGACATGCTTTGCTTCCTGTGGCCCATAGTCCTCATTAAGCAATTTTGGTAGGTGAGCCTGTAAACCAGATTCAGGTTGATCCTGTCAAGCTCAGCCAACAAGTGCTAACATGTTAGTGAGGATGATCCCTTGCTGCTTTTCCACTAGAGGTACACAGCAGTTTTTACCACTGTTGTGATCTTGGCAGGACGCATATTCCCCAACTGTATTATGGTTAGACCAGATGAGTGAGAATGGACGGTCGCTCAGTCTTTTGTTTGTTTTTACGGTAATCCCCAACGGGCTTGTACTAAACATGCCACAAATATGGACACATTTGTATTTTGGGCGTGGTAAACATACCGAGATCATTTTTAAGAAGATTCTATGGTTGGTTTTTAAGATATGCATCCCGTTTTCTTCAGGGAAGGTCCCAAACCATAATAAAATTGGTAAATATGCCGGTGGGGAGGACGTTGTTGATAAAGATTTACCTGATAATTCCTGCGACATCCTTCAGTACCATGGACCTCGGGTTTTTATACAAAGGGGTCACTGTACTGTTGTCATTTGTTCAGTCTTTTTGATTACCATACCATTTGTTAATAATTCTTTTCAAAACCCTCTCAACCATGGTGTTGCAGAAGCGGTCACCCACAAGTTTCTGGGCATTTCTACCGCGTTCCCTGCTGGTAGCATCTCAAAATCTGCATTGGAAAATGGAACAACACATTTAAGGCACTAGCGTGGCTCTCTAGGCAAAGTGGGGCCCACTCACCGGCACTGAGTTCACAGCCTCCAAATACAATGAGGTCAGTTTTCCCGTGTTATTGTTTTAGTTTAAGAAGATATCTGGGAAAGGTAGGTGTCTGTCGTTGTCTCTTAATGGTAAATCATAAGCCAGATGTCTCCTCAAAGCTTGCAGTATGACTTCATCGTTTGGTTTTTTCATAAATTCATTGTTGGCATATTTAGAATATATGATGCGGCCGTTCATCTTATGAAAGACTTCCTCCTCAATCCACTCTATGAAGAAATTTATGAAAAGCATCCCCAAGGAAGATCTCATGAAAATTTCACTAATATTTTGGTATATCATGCCCTTGGCCCAAATGCCAAGGAGGTTGTTTGGTGTCTCTTTTGGAAAGCTAATAGAAGGGATAGGGCCACCATCATACACGTTGAATGGTTGTATTTGATGTTCCTGCTGACAGGCACATTTGTGAATATCAAACTACGACTCCCTCAGAGTTTCTGCTTTGAATCAGTGACAAGAACTTGATAGAAGTGGCAATCCTGGAGTGGAAAACAAGGCGTCAGAATGTGCACAAGTATCTTGGCTCAAAGATAAAGTAGATATGGGGATTTGGCTAATTACAGGCCAGTGTATCTTCTGTACTATGCGACCTTCCTTTCCCACAAAAAATGAGAAAAAAATGACGGCCAACGGCTGGTACTATCTTGTGGGGTTTGATGCCACCCTAATTCATGTCGTCTCCACGAATGATCATTTTGTCACTTTATCTTTTTAATACCTTTGAGCATGGCACCAGTCTTGGAAAAGTAGTCTTCCTTTCCCTGGAGCTCATGGGTAGAGAGCTCTTGGTAGCCTTGTGTGGTGATGTTCGAGTTGGAAGAAAGATCCTTGGGCACTTCGATATTTCATTGCTCCAAGGCAGTGCTGCAGTACTACCCAATTATCATGGAAAAATAGTTAATGATAGTCTTCCAGCACAAACTCAACAATGTTACTGAATAAGTCCAAGCCTTTAGTGATACCAAAAAGTATACAAGAGGACGTGATTACTCAGGCCAAGTCTCAAAACAGTTCACTCTGATCCTTGGTGATAAGAATACCCACCAGGTTGAGGAATAGACTGTTTTGGACCATTTTGTGGTTGCCACCAGTTAGCAGAAATTTATCTAATTACATTAGACTTTTCAACCTCCTGCCAATTCTTTCATCGGCAGGAGCTAAAAATTCAAAGATTCACCCACATAAGACTGTTTTTATGATAGCGAAGTTGCAAGACATTGCTTTTTATCATCGATTGTTTGGCGCCAACAACTGTCGAACAGGTTCGTGGATCGCAAGTAGCCAGTATGCCAGCCCTTTCCCTCACCCTAAAATCCCTTGATTTTTTTTTCATTTCTTTAACCCTTTGATTTCGGTTGTAAAGTATACGACGCATTTAATAAACTGGCCCGGAACACTGTTGTGTCGTATACGAGCACCGGTAATTTCCTTTTATGTGAAGGACTGATGATTGAAATACTGGCCTCTTTTTCTTGATATGGTAACAGTCTGTCAGTTGCCATACAGTGAATTCATATAAATTCACGTGTTTCCTAAAATTCATTAGTCTTCATCAAGATGTCACAGGAGGACGGGTCAAGGGTACGACATCCTCGAGTTGACCGCCGGCAGATCGAGAGAAGAGCTCTCGACGAGGATAACTATTTTATAGACCTTCTCGACTCATTTTCTGGATATGAAAATGAATCGGATTTAGAAGGAAATGAAATGGATAATTATGGTCCTGGTACAAGAGACAGTGATGAAATATCAACCGACAGTGAAAATGACGAAAATCTGCCACCTACAAATGAAAGCCAAGGTGTCAAAAGAAGGCGGAGACACGAAGTGACCCAGGTGATGAGTGGGAGTGGGCTGCCAGCAATTTCCAGCCCAGAGATTTCATATTTGACAGCAGTGGCAGTGGCATTACGTCGAAATGTAATGTGAATGAAAATTCAAGGAAGTAGACTATTTTTTTGAATTTTTCGACAACGAATTTATGGGGCTGATTGCTGAAGAGACAAACCGTTATCAGAGATTCCTTGTTGATACGCTAGGAGATGCAGTGCCAAAGTATTTGCGAAAATTTGCTCAGGTTACTGTGGAGGAAATGATACGGTTCCTTTGTGTGATTATGATCATGTCGCATATAAGTAAACATCGCATCGTAGATTACTGGACTACGCTTGAGACATTCGAGACAAAAGGAGTGAGAAGGCTGATGGCAAGGGACAGATTTCTTCAAATTCTACGGGTTCTACATTTCGTTGATAATTCACAGGAAACAAGCCCAGATAATAAACTAAAAAAAATTAAACCCGTGCTCGACAGTGTGCGTAGAAAAATTTCAACCTTTCCAGGATTTATGCATAGATGAAAGTTTAATGTTATGGAAGGGAAGGCTAAGTTTCAAGCAGTACATTCCAGATAAAAGAAGTCGATTTGGAGTGAAAATATTTGAACTTTGTGATGCCAAAACGGATTATATTGTCGATTTTATAATCTATACTGGAAAAGATACAGAGATATTGGTAGATGAGGATCTAGGGGTATCTGGTTCTGTGGTAAAAACATTTATGGCCTCGCATCTCGGAAAACATCACATCCTCTATTTCGATAATTGGTATTGCAGCCCAAAACTGCTCAAGTATTTGGGCGACAACGAAACAGGAGCATGTGGAACAGTCCGGAAAAATAGGAAATTTATGCCTAAATTTCCTGATGTGAACAAATCTGAGATTTCGTCTCAAAACTGCAATGGAATATTAGGTTTAAAATGGCAGGATAACAGGACAGTGTATATGTTATCTTCAGTACATGAAAATATAATGGTAGACTGTGAAAAAGGTGTCGACCAGGGGAATTTGTGCAAAAACCTGCATGCGTTGTTGACTATAATAAGAAAATGCGGATTGTGGACAAGAACGACATGCTTATTAGTTCTGTGAAGTGTATCCGTAAAACCACGAGATGGTACATAAAACTATTTTTCCGTCTGTTTGATATGATACTAGTAAACTGTCATCACTTGCATGGATTTGTTACTGGCAAGAAAGGGTCATATTTACAGTTTTCTAAGTCAGTCGTTCTGCAGTTGATTGAAAGGTACCCTCCAGCACCTAACAAGATAATTACCCGCACCGTAATAACGCAGCCAAGGCGGCTAACAGAAAGACACTTTCCTGATCCAGTTCCCTCAACAGAAAAACAACTGCGACCTAGACTAAGATGTCGTGTGTGCTCGCATACATCCCGTAGGCCCAAGAAAGGCCAGCAGACATATTTCATGTGTAAAGACTGCAATGTAGGACTATGTGTCGCTCCTTGTTTCAGAGAGTACCACACACTTCTGAATTACTAGAATTCTGTCGTAAAAGTTTTGTCAAGATTATTATGTTCAGCTTATTAAATATTCAGATTCATAACCATTTGTTATTCACATTGTTTGATTTCATTCAACTTATGTCATAAAAGCTTCTTCCAATCATATTGAGTCTTATGTGTTTATACATTTTCTGATTTTGTTTTTATCTACAGCAAAAAGATTTTTGTAAAATAAATGTTGAAATTCATCCATATTATAATTTATTTCTTCATCAAATTATGGCTTTAGTCTTTAGTGAGAGAGAGAGAGAGAGAGAGAGAGAGAGAGAAAGAGAGAGAGAGAGAGAGAGAGAGAGAGAGAGAATTACTATTTTGCGTTTAATGTTCCTTTTCTGTCCTTTGAAGACTGGATATCATAAAATATAAAATGAGTCGGATGTAATGTAAATCTGATAATCATGGTATTGATGATTTATGATATATGAGAATAATAATAACAATATAATAACCGTTACCATGAGATTAATGAATATAGACAATGTTGTTGTTATTATTATTATTATTATTATTATTATTATTATTATTATTATTATTATTATTATTCAGAAGATGAACACTATCCATATGAAACAAGCCCACAGGGGTAACTGTTTGAAATTGTGTTCATTCTGAGTGAAATAAAAGAAGGTAGTAGGAAATACAGAAAGAGGAGATCAGTTATTAGAAAACAGATGTACTAACAATAAATAAATAAAAATGTAAACAAAGTATTAAATACAAGATGTATTGCATAAGGGTAGTAATGCATTACATTCACTTGAACTTTGAAGTTCCGTTTGCAACACATCCTCAGTAAAGAGGCTGTTCCACAGTCGTAAGGCGTGAGGAATAAAGGTCCCCTGGAACTGAAAAGTTCGAAGGCGAGGTACATTTACTGCACACTGATGCTGCTGTTCAGCGAATCTGGTTGCTCTCTCTCAGCAGCAACAGGGGATCAGGGATCAACTGAGAATGTGAAAGATATGTCAAAATACAACTTATGAAAAAGTGACAAACAAGAGACCATCCGTCTATAGTCCAAGGCATAGCTGCCAAAGAAACCTTCCACCTCGAACCACTCTAAAGATATAAATCTCTGGCAGAAGCAGACATCTCCCGGAGAACAGTATCCTAGTAAAGGAAGGACAAATTACCTAAAAAATGTTGCACTGATTTAATCACTCATATAAGTATATGAGGACTTAAGAACAATACCCAACTTTCATGCGGCATTTGCTGACATTTTCATTAGATGTTTCTCAAAAATAAGATGTAAGTAAACAGGTACCACTAGAATAATTGAAGGAAAAGAAAAATATCTGTAGAAAATTATAACAGAATAAAATGATCTACAAAAACCTACAACTTCCCCGAATATTGGTTCAAAAACAATTGAACAAATTCCAAAATGTTAGTGATTAAATATATATATATATATATATATATATATATATATATATATATATATATATATATATATATATATATATATATATATATATATATATATATATATATATATATATTATACATATATATATATATATATATATATATATATATATATATATATATATATATATATATATATATATATATATATATATATATATATATATAGTATATATATATATATATATATATATATATATATATATATATATATATATATATATATATATATATATATATATATATATATATATATATATATATATATATATATATATACAGTTCATATGTGGCTAATCATTTTTTTGTAACAGGAATTTATCCAATTTTTTATTTTTATAGGGATAGGTGTGAGTATGTGTTTGTATTTTACATACACACACACACAAACATATATACATATATATATATATACACTCATATATATGTAATTAATTGTATATATATTACACACACACACATATATATATATATATATATATATATATATATATATATATATATATATATATATATATATATATATATAACTGAATCACGAGAATATGGAACGTGATGAATATATAAATAAAGACAATTCCACGAAGGAAAGAGAAGCAACAGAGTATTGCAAGGCTTTTCGACGTATTGTCCTTTACTTAGCAGACTCGTTTCTCTTTCCTTCAGGGCATTGCCTTCATATATATATATATATATATATATATATATATATATATATATATATATATATATATATATATATATATATATATATATATATATAAGTACTCACACATGTATATATAGTCAATTATATATATATATATATATATATATATATATATATATATATATATATATATATATATATACATATATATATATACATACATACATATATAGTATATATATACATACACATACACACACCACACAATTACACATTTTGATCAGCAATGTGATTTATAATATTGATCCCTAGTGAATGTGGCGAGGTGGCAATTGTGTTTACATGTCACATGCAAGTGTGACAGACGACGCGCGTAGGTGGCATTTCAGATGCACGTGTCCTGTTGACAGAAATGAACTGCTTTGTTTTCAGCCGCTGTACCCTCCACCTTTGTCGAATTTGGTGGGCGTGACCGTTGGAATATTAGCTTGAAAATGGGCCCCGGGATTATCCCAAGCCCTGGCAGTCTCCAATTCCTTGTTTCATTGACAAATGCGGATTCTGGAACCTCCTTTTTACTTGCGGCTAATACGATTTCCATTCAAGGAGGTTGTTTCCACTTTCCCCTGACTTTTGACCGCCATCGTCAATCAAACATTGAATTGGAATCCGAGGGGGATATTCCCAGGCCCTATTCCCAAGGTAGTATTCCAGCGTTCAGGGCCACCAAACTCAACACAGGTGGAAGGTAAGCAAGAGCAGAAAACAACGACCGGTCATTTCCATCAAAAGGATTCCGGCATCTCGTACCACCCACGTCTCAGCCATGGAAATACGATTGTCACCTTCCAAATGTCCATATTCGCTAGTGTCCAAAATGTATTGTTGTGTCGTGTAATCATTGTTGCCGTTGTCATGGATTCATATATATATATATATATATATATATATATATATATATATATATATATATATATATATATAGATGCAGTAATGTGTGTGTGTTTGTACATATACTGTATGTATGTATGTAGGTGATATTGAGATGCACGTGTGCTTTGACAGAAATGACCCGCTTTGTTTTCAGCTCGCTGTACCTTCCACTTTGTCGAATTTGGTTGGCGTGACCGTTGGAATAATTGCCGATTTTGGAATATTCCTTTATTACTGGCAGCTTATTTATTTGTGTTGTTACATTAATTGCATAATATCTATATCACGGATCGCTACTATCACAATATTATCATATAAATAAAACAGGTTAATTTGCAGCAAAACAACAAATACAAACGCTATTACAATGATTGTTTACGATTTCGTGCGTCTGGTAGCATGCTGCACGGGTGACTACCGTCTGAAAACCCTCCGGATTGTGGTAAGTGTGAGGTCTCATCTCGGCCGTAATCAAAGGGCTAATGAAAATTAAAATAATTAATAATTTCCCATATTTTGGTAATCATAGAATCAACTAAAAACGATTATTAAATAAAATTATCTAAAAATGAAAAAAATCCCGTAGGGTGGGTCTGCCAGACCCAACTTGCACCAGATAGGGTTAAGAGACTGGCCAGTCTTGGAGGCCTTTGGGCCTCATCCTTGAAGTTCTTGGGCCCTCTCCAGGCCTGCTTCCCCAGCCTGGCAGGATACCTGCCTTCCTCCGAGGAAGCAGCCTCTGGGTCGGACCCTTCCCTTCAAGGCTGCCCTCAAGAGACTGGCCAGCCTTGGAGGACTTTGGGTCTCATCCTTGAAGTTCTTGGGCCCTCTCCAGGCCTGCTTCCCCAGCCTGGCAGGACCTGCCTTCCTCCGAGGAAGCAGCCTCTGGGTCAGACCCTTCCCTTCAAGGCTGCCCTTAAGAGACTGGCCATCCTTGGAGGACTTTGGGCCTCATCCTTGAAGTTCTTGGGCCCTCTCCAGGCCTGCTTCCCCAGCCTGGCAGGATACCTGCCTTCCTCCGAGGAAGCAGCCTCTGGGTCGGACCCATCCCTTCAAGGCTGCCCACCCATCCCTTCAAGGCTGCCCTCAAGAGACTGGCCAGCCTTGGAGGACTTTGGGTCTCATCCTTGAAGTTCTTGGTCCCTCTCCAGGCCCGCTTCCCCAGCCTGGCAGGATACCTGCCTTCCTCCGAGGAAGCAACCTCTGGGTCAGACCCTTCCCTTCAAGGCTATCCTTAAGAGACTGGCCAGCCTAGGAGGACTTTGGGCCTCATCCTTGAAGTTCTTGGACCCTCTCCAGGCCTGCTTCCCCAGCCTGGCAGGATACCTGCCTTCCTCCGAGGAAGCAGCCTCTGGTCGGACCCTTCCCTTCAAGGCTGCCCTCAAGAGACTGGCCATCCTTGGAGGACTTTGGGTCTCATCCTTGAAGTTCTTGGGCCCCAGGCCCGCTTCCCCAGCCTGGCTGGATACCTGCCTTCCTCCAGGGCAGCCTCTGGAGTCAGACCCTTCCCTTCAAGGCTGCCCTTAAGAGACTGGCCAGTCCTTGGAGGACTTTGGGTCCTCATCCTTGAAGTTCTTGGGCCCTCTCCAGGCCTGCTTCCCCAGCCTGGCAGGATACCTGCCTTCCTCCGAGGAAGCAGCCTCTGGGTCGGACCCTTCCCTTCAAGGCTGCCCTCAAAAGACTGGCCATCCTTGGAGGACTTTGGGTCTCATCCTTGAAGTTCTTGGGCCCTCTCCAGGCCCGCTTCCCCAGCCTGGCAGGATACCTGCCTTCCTCCGAGGAAGCAGCCTCTGGGTCAGACCCTTCCCTTCAAGGCTGCCCTCAAGAGACTGGCCATCCTTGGAGGACTTTGGGCCTCATCCTTGAAGTTCTTGGGCCCTCTCCAGGCCTGCTTCCCCAGCCTGGCAGGATACCTGCCTTCTTCCGAGGAAGCAGCCTCTGGGTCGGACCCTTCCCTTCAAGGCTGCCCTCAAGAGACTGGCCATCCTTGGAGGACTTTGGGCCTCATCCTTGAAGTTCTTGGGCCCTCTCCAGGCCTGCTTCCCCAGCCTGGCAGGATACCTGCCTTCCTCCGAGGAAGCAGCCTCTGGGTCAGACCCTTCCCTTCAAGGCTGCCCTCAAGAGACTGGCCAGCCTTGGAGGACTTTGGGCCTCATCCTTGAAGTTCTTGGGCCCTCTCCAGGCCTGCTTCCCCAGCCTGACAGGATACCCTGCCTTCCTCCGAGGAAGCAGCCTCTGGGTCGGACCCTTCCCTTCAAGGCTGCCCTCAAGAGACTGGCCATCCTTGGAGGACTTTGGGCCTCATCCTTGAAGTTCTTGGGCCCTCTCCAGGCCTGCTTCCCAGCCTGGCAGGATACCTGCCTTCCTCCGAGGAAGCAGCCTCTGGGTCGGACCCATCCCTTCAAGGCTGCCCAAGGCTGCCCTCAAGAGACTGGCCAGCCTTGGAGGACTTTGGGTCTCATCCTTGAAGTTCTTGGGCCCTCTCCAGGCCTGCTTCCCCAGCCTGGCAGGATACCTGCCTTCCTACGAGGAAGCAGCCTCTGGGTCAGACCCTTCCCTTCAAGGCTGCCCTCAAGACACTTGCCAGCCTAGGAGGACTTTGGGCCTCATCCTTGAAGTTCTTGGGCCCTCTCCAGGCCTGCTTCCCCAGCCTGGCAGGATACCTGCCTTCCTCCGAGGAAGCAGCCTCTGGGTCGGACCCTTCCCTTCAAGGCTGCCCTCAAGAGACTGGCCATCCTTGGAGGACTTTGGGTCTCATCCTTGAAGTTCTTGGGCCCTCTCCAGGCCCGCTTCCCCAGCCTGGCAGGATACCTGCCTTCCTCCGAGGAAGCAGCCTCTGGGTCAGACCCTTCCCTTCAAGGCTGCCCTCAAGAGACTGGCCAGTCCTTGGAGGACTTTGGTCCTCATCCTTGAAGTTCTTGGGCCCTCTCCAGGCCTGCTTCCCCAGCCTGGCAGGATACCTGCCTTCCTCCGAGGAAGCAGCCTCTGGGTCAGACCCTTCCCTTCAAGGCTGCCCTCAAAAGACTGGCCATCCTTGGAGGACTTTGGGTCTCATCCTTGAAGTTCTTGGGCCCTCTCTCCAGGCCCTGCTTCCCCAGCCTGGCAGGATACCTGCCTTCCTCCGAGGAAGCAGCCTCTGGGTCAGACCCTTCCCTTCAAGGCTGCCCTCAAGAGACTGGCCATCCTTGGAGGACTTTGGGCCTCATCCTTGAAGTTCTTGGGCCCTCTCCAGGCCTGCTTCCCCAGCCTGGCAGGATACCTGCCTTCTTCCGAGGAAGCAGCCTCTGGGTCGGACCCTTCCCTTCAAGGCTGCCCTCAAGAGACTGGCCATCCTTGGAGGACTTTGGGCCTCATCCTTGAAGTTCTTGGGCCCTCTCCAGGCCTGCTTCCCCAGCCTGGCAGGATACCTGCCTTCCTCCGAGGAAGCAGCCTCTGGGTCAGACCCTTCCCTTCAAGGCTGCCCTCAAGAGACTGGCCAGCCTAGGAGGACTTTGGGCCTCATCCTTGAAGTTCTTGGGCCCTCTCCAGGCCTGCTTCCCCAGCCTGACAGGATACCTGCCTTCCTCCGAGGAAGCAGCCTCTGGGTCGGACCCTTCCCTTCAAGGCTACCCTCAAAAGACTGGCAAGCCTTGTAGGCTTTTGGGGCCAATCCTTAAAGGGCTTGGGCCCTTTCCATGGGAAAGGTCAGACCCATAGGCTGCTTCCTTGGAGGAAGGAAGCGGCCTCTGGGTCGGACCCTTCCCCTCACCAATACTCTTTGCTTTCTCTTACCCTACTTTTCAAAACTGACACTTTCTGTCTCCGAAGGCTTCCAGACGATTTGAAGCATCTTCGGAGATTGTTCTTGGACACTTTGAAGCTCGGCGCATGCGCGAATGGCATTTCTCTCGTCCTTCCAGGAGCCGGAGGACTGAAGGATTCCAAAATGTCTTCAAGGAAAATCTCGAAGGTTTTAGATCATTTCAACATCGCGATAACCATTACTTGGAGTTCTTTTTCTGGCACATAAACAGCTTCTTTGCTTTAAGGAGTCGTCTTCTATAAACTTATGAGATTCCCTCTTACTGACGATATTGATCATCCCTTCGATTCTTCCTTGCTTCTCCGAAAAGTAATTCTGTGAATCCAAAATCTTTGAAGTAGTTTCTAACACCTCAGGTTATCTACTTTATTCTTCGTCAGCATTCTTCAGTATACCTCCACGCCGATGTCGTCTCTTTTTTGTTCCTTCTCTCTTTCTTATTTCGAGCGAAGAACTGCTCCAAGCGGTAATTTTGGGCATCCAAAATCCCCTCTCAATCAGCTTAGAAAACACCTCAAGTTCTCTACCTTTTATTTCGTATAAATTCTTCAGTTCCTCCGTTCCACTGTCTTCCTCTCTTCTTGATTATTTCCTTCCTTATTTCGAATGAAGAGCTTGCGTCCGTGAGTGACAATACGACTGTAGAGGTGCCGAATAATCGCAGAAGGCGGGAACCTCGACTTCATACTGCTCCGCGAAGTAGTCCATATTTTCAGCAGTAAACAATTACAGACTGAAGCTATCTGCCATTCTCGTGATGTACTTTTCCCTCTTGAAAATCTCTTTTAGTCGATCTGCTTCGTCATCCAGTTCATTTTAACCATAAACTTCGCCTTCTTTGCTCACATGCTGTCTCTGAAGGCTTCAAGACGTCTTCCTGGAGGATCCCTGAGATGGCCACTGTAGTCCTTGGTGTCAGTGCACCTATTGAGTGATGGCACTATACGCATGAGCTGAAGAATTCTAAAACGACTGCAGGAAAAACACGAAGATATTACGGCGCCAGGCGACAATGATTCTTTCTTGCAGCAGAAGGTATGAAATTTTCTTGAAAGCTTTATTGCCACGAAAACATCAATATTTAAAAAAAGAAAGAAATTAAAAATTTAGTGAAAAATCATCATCGTATCCTTTTCTCTCGTCATGGGAGAAAATATATATATATATATATATATATATATATATATATATATATATATATATATATATATATATATATATATATATATATATATATATATATATATATATATATATATATATATATATATATATATTTATATATATATATATATATATATATATATATATATATATATATATATTTATATATATATATATATATATATATATATATATATATATTATATATATATATATATATATTATATATATATATATATATATATATATATATATATATATATATATATATATATATATATATATATATATATATATATATATATATATATATATATATATATATATATATATGTATATTTATATATATATATATATATATATATATATATATATATATATATATATATATATATATATATATATATATATATATATATATATATATATATTTATATATATATATATATATATATATATATATATATATATATATATATATATATATATATGTATATATACATACACATACATATATATATAAATATATACAGTATATATGTATATATATATATATATATATATATATATATATATATATATATATATATATATATTCATATATATATATATATTATATATATATATATATATATATATATATATATATATATATATATATATATATATATATATATGTATATCTACATATATTTATATATCTATATATATATATATATATAGATAGATAGATAGATAGATAGATAGATATCTCCTCCCGACGACGAGGAAAAGGATACGATGATGATGATTTTCGCTACATTTACATTTATTTCTTTAAAAAAAATGCTATTTTCGTGGCAATAAAGCTTTCTAGAAAATTTCACCCCGGGAGGACAAGATCAACTTGGAAATTATTATTATAGATAGATACATATACATAAATATATGTATATATAAGTATATATACATATATATATATATATATATATATATATATATATATATATATATATATATATATATGTGTGTGTGTGTGTGTGTGTGTGTATACACTGGTTTGTGCGTCTGTGTGCGTTAATTTTTCCCAATAGTTAAAAATAAGGTGGTCTCAAGAATTTCTGTTTCCTGAAATGGTCATCACTAGCGCCCAGTAATCCAGTCAGCTTCAAGAGAAAAGTGACCTTTTTTGTTTTAACAAGGCTTCTCCATTGCCATTGATCACCTTATTAGGGGGGGAGAGAGAGAGAGAGAGAGAGATGGCTGCCTCCAGCAAGGAATGATTAAGTTTTTTCGCATAGCAGAGTAAGTTATAAATATATAGTTTTTTTTATGGTACCAGCATCAAATTATAATAGATTTTTGAAGGATACAGAGTAGTTTAAATCGCTTGTCTTATTTAAATAAAAATTCTTCTTCGGAAAAGAAATAAGTTTTAGAGTCTTCAAGAACACTATTAAAGACGCACGGAAAACTTTTCCAATATTCCTGGAAAACCTGTCTACCATATACTTTGGAGGCTTGTATTTCAAGTCAATGGTCCCTGTATGCTTGTCCCTTATGAATTGGATTCATATTCTAAAAAAAAAAAAAAAATAATAGTAATAAAAAAAATACTCATAGTAGCATGAGTCTTAAAATGAAGTAGCAAATCCACAGTTGTATATTTATCTTTAAATATATGTACATATACATAACTGTGGAATTGCTTCTCAATAATAATAATAATAATAATAATAATAATAATAATAATAATAATAATAATAATAATAATAATAATAATAATAATACTGAGATAATATTAAGCAAACTTTTTACTGATGAAGATGCAATTTTTAATAATTTTAGTAGGACATTTTTTAAACAACTTTTAGAGTTGGCCGTGCTGGACACGACCTTTGCCTTCAGTTTGTATAAACAAACTGAAGGGATGGCCATGGGATCACCACTTGGTCCAATTTTTGCTAACATCTTCATGTGCTCCCTGGAGGAGCGCATAATAGAAGAATGTCCCATTAGGTTCCGCCCTCTATTTTATCGAAGATATGTTGACGACACGTTCTCCCTATTTCGTCATGAATGTCATGCAGAGTCCTTTCTGGAGTTCGTCATCCGACAACATCCAAACATAAGGTTCGCTATGGAGAAGGAGGTAAATAACAAACTCCCCTTCCTTGATCTTATTATTTCCAGAGGTGACTCAGGTTTTACACAGGTGTGTATAGAAAAATACATTTACTGGTTTGGGAATGAATTTTTTATAGTTCGTGTTTCTTTCATTTGAAACTGAACTCTATTTTAACCCTCCTCCATAGGGCTTACACCCACTCGTCAAACTGGAAGAGTTTCCACGATGAGATATCCTTTTAGTGAAATATTTCAATAATAATTGTTTTCCATCACGACTTTTTTCAGATCCCTAAATAAACTGCTACTACAGAAAATGACTCGGCAACACCTGAATCGACTGTTTGAAACTAAAGATGTATGCAAGTTTCCCTTTCGTGCATGATGATACTTTTAGGAGAAAATGCACAGCCATTATTCAAAAAGTTTTCCAGCTTTAAACCTGAAAATCATCCCGAAAAATCCCTTTACAATAGGGTCTCTGTTCAGAGTCAAAGACCGGCTCAGTCCTCTGTTTTCGTCCAGCGTTGTTTACAAGTACACTTGCCAGGATGTGATCACGGGATATACATATGTGGGATGCACGAGGAGGCTGTTGAAGGTCCGCATAGATTCCACAGGGGCATAAGTCATAGAACAGGTAGCAGGTTATCTAATCCTGAGCAATCAAATATACGAAATCATTCAAAATTATGTAAAACTTATATTGACAGCAAGGATTTTTTCCATCCTAGGCCGAGTGCAGAACAACAACGACTTAACCATCCTAGAATCCATAATTATCAGGAAGACTGTGCCGTCGTTAAATACTCAATCGTCCTCAGTGAAATTGTTTATAGCCCTAGTTTGGGCAACTGGTTTTCCTCACTCTGTTTGTACTTATTTATGTTAGTCTTGTTCTTTCTTTCATATAGGTAGGTTGTTTTAAGATTTTAGTGAACTCCTTTTACTCATTATTGACTTGTCTTGGAATGAGGTGTTTTGTTTTAAATATTTTTACTACATAAGAGCTGTTGCCATTGCATTAATTTGTTATTGATGTTCGAAAATTATATATTTTATAGCCTTGAAAATGCGACTTGGAATTCGTCGCGGAACGTCGGCATTGAAAATAAACTGTAGATGATGAGGATGCCTTTCCCTACTGCTTCCTTCGTGATGTATATATATATATATATATATATATATATATATATATATATATATATATATATATATATATATATATATATATATATATATATATATATATATTACTAAAAGGACCTCATTCAAACTGCATGGTATCTATAGATACCATCCAGTTTGAATGAGGTCCTTTTAATAATTTAGTTAATGCACAGAACAATTGTGTATGTGATAAAGTTAATATATACGTATGTATACATATATGTGTGTGTTAGTGTGTGTATTAACAGATAGTTAGACACAGAGATAGATGCATAGATAGAAAGATATATATATATATATATATATATATATATATATATATATATATATATATATATATATATATATATACATATATATACATATATATACATATAAATATATATATATATATATATATATATATATATATATATATATATATACATACATATATATATACATATATACATATATGCATATATATAGTAGGGAGTACGGATAGGAAGAACAGTCAGCTCATCATTGATATATTTATTAATAGGTGCGCTTCGGGATCACCCATATCCCATCTTTTCTGGCTAAAAAGATACAAAAACACTAATTAAAACTGACAACAGAGCTTACAAAATTAAAATGCTTTAAAGATTGAAAAATGACAATGACAAAACAAGAAATAGATTACCTTCAGTAGTAAAGTCAGAGGATGAAAACTGAATAAGAGTAAACAAAGAAAGGCCGGGGGGTGGTGGGGTTACTATAGTACGACCGTTTTAGGAAGAGACTTTGCCCCTCTTAAACTGACCATTAACCTTCTGACTTCAAGCTCTCATTGTTTGCGCCTGTTATCAAGCACGTGTACTATAATAGAAAGTTCTGAATGAAGTTTTGTTGTCCCACTTAAATTTTAGATAAAAAAAAAAATTCAATATATGAAAATGATAGATGCAAGAAATTTGGAAACCTAGATGTGCTTTCATTTTCAGTTTTGTTTATTTGGATGCTGTACTGAGCAATGTTCTTGAGTTACGTCATCTACTATAGTTTTTTTATTACTGTTCCTTTGCTGTTATCGAAGTCATATAATTGTGATATAGTTTTGAGCTTTTGAATTGTTTTCTTTCATTGTATGCCGTGATCCGTCTTTACCTCCTTGCTGTATCAAGGTTGAATTTTCACTGTGCAGCTATAAAATAGCTCATAATAAATATTCTTTAAATATTGTTACATATATATATATATATATATATATATATATATATATATATATATATATATATATAGGGTGTAACAATATTTAAAGAATATTTATTATGAGCTATTTTATAGCTGTACAGTGAATATTCAACCTTGATACAGCAAGGAGGTAAAAGATATGGATTACGGCATGCATGAAAGAAAGCAATTAAAAGCTCAAACTATATATACATTCATATATATATATATATATATATATATATATATATATATATATATATATATATTACACATTTATACAGTATTAGATTTACCTGTGCTTTTAAAGCACTGTCATATGATACTCATCACTGCTGTGGCATTTCTGTTATATGTAGATTTTTAAAGATATTTCTGCCACTTTCTGTTAAAAAAAACAGATCTATATTTCAATTTATTTCAATTTCAGTGTTCAACAGGATATCACACAACAAGGGAAAGCAATAAATTTATTTACAATCGAAGTATGAGGAGACATTACTTATGAAGAATCCTCGTCAGAGGATGCTACATCGATAACAAAAAGAATCTATATATTTATCAATGCAAACATCTCTTGAAGCGTCATCTCTTTTTATATCTTCGGCATGTCTCACATCATTAGCCCAGTTGTCAGAAGATATGGATTCAATTGCTTCTTTGACCAAAGGAAGCAGGTCTGATTTTTTAAAATGATTCTTCTTTGCCACGTATGATTTCACCTGCGCCCATATCAGTTCTGTTGCATTATACTGGCAGTGATATGTATGGCAGCCTAACCACTATGTCCATGATCTCTTGCCAGTCTGTCAATCACGTAATCATTTTCTTTACATGAATGTCTTTGCAACTTTACTAATTTTTATTAGCCAGTCTTTAACTTCATCCTTTTTGGCAGACATTGTCGGAGGTTTATTAATTCGAACTGAATGATAAGAAGCGTTATCCAACACTATGATGGCAGATGGCCCTATATTGGGAAGAAGCTGGGTTTTAAACCATTTTTCAAACACTGCAGAATTCATCTGAATTTCTAGATTGCGTATCCCTTGTCAGCTGGGTGCTTGATCATTGATAAAAATATTACCCAGAAATGTGGTTAATATTGCAACCAATATTGTGATTGTCTACTTACTCTCCAATGTTATTGATGTACAATTAGAAGGAATAAATCATAGGTAAAAATTTTTATTCTGTCATATTGCCCTCTCTCTCTCTCTCTCTCTCTCTCTCTCTCTCTCTCTCTCTCTCTCTCTCTCTCTTTTTTTTTTTTGCCCAGCTAGTGGAATAGTAAGCGGAACCATAAAAATGATGAACATTCTTTTATGATTAGTTTTCTGACGAATATACAAATAATTTTTAACTATAATACACAACTGTGATGTAGCTGTCCTTTACGGATTCAAACAGAATTAGAGAAAATGACAAAAAAAAAAAAAAAGAAGACTGTCATCCTCAATCAGTGCAGTGCTTATACCTCTGGCAACACTAAACCCCGATATATAGTACTTATCCTATGTTTATTTATTTGTGTTGTTACATTAATTACATAATATCTATATCACGGATCGCTACTATCACAATATTATCATATAAATAAAACAGGTTAATTTGCAGCAAAACAACAAATACAAACGCTATTACAATGATTGTTTACGATTTCGTGCGTCTGGTAGCATGCTACGGGTGACTACCGTCTGAAAACCCTCCGGATTGTGGTAAGTGTGAGGTCTCATCTCGGCCGTAATCAAAGGGTTAAACTTCAATTCCTTGCTCCACAAAAGCATTTCCCTTTGTTAAATTTTCCTGCTTCGGCATCCCGTAAATCGCCCCGTAACCTGCCTTGAAATCAAGTAAAGTATCCAGTGATAAATATCCAATTATCCCTTCCCCAGTGCAAATTAAGGGCAAATTAGTCTAAGTGATACAAGTGTTGAAGTTTCCCCCTTTGTGTGTCGGTAACACGTGTTCATTGTTTCCGAGCCCAATCCACTACGATTCCAAGACTGATTACGTGATTTCTTATAGTTATCTTCTGGGCTACGTAATGTTTAGAGTTTAAGAACGTGCATTTGTGTAATACTTTTATAGGGAGATTTCATTTCTCTTTTCGTGTGGTGTTAACTCATAACCTCTCTTCCAGGGGAGACATCATCTGCTCAGTTGCCAATCTTTGCCTGCTAATTCTGACTGCCATCCAAATTTCGCAACCATTCCTGGTCGCAGCCTGATTGCAAGAGTCCGTTGTTGGCCCCACAGAACTTTTATATGAATTGACTCCATTATCCTGGAGTTCATACCTTTTGAAGAATAATTAACCGAGACAATTTAATGCAATTTTGACCTAACCGAGTTATTGTTATAACGGGAATAATTGTACATTGGCCCCTTCATGTTTAAATTGCTTGTTTGCCAAGTACTGCATTATTGCTCACTGTATATAATTGATGTGCCTGCCCATTGGTTATAATTTGCATTCTGTTTTGTTTCCTTGCATACTTGCCTAGTCTCTGTAAATAACCCCTTTTAATTGTAAAAGAAGTCTAATTTCAAATGGCGACCTTAATCATTTATTTGTAAATCCAGGAAAAATCTAAGGTGAGTTTCAATTAACTTTCTTTTGTTTATAAACTCGGGCCCCTTGGTTCTTTGGTAGTACATTATAATAGATTGTTCCAATTCTCTCCCCAATCAAGCCCTCAGTTTATAACAATTATATATATATATATATATATATATATATATATATATATATATATATATATATATATATATATATATATATATATATATAAATGTAATAGACACAATGCCCTCTTAACTTCTCGAATTCCTCGTGCTTTTTTGGATAAGCTGTCACTTTTAAGATCCAAGTGCAAGAAATACGAAGAAATTATGATGTCTGGTAGCGGGAAACGAACCCTACCTGACTACGAGAAGGGTAAAAGTCTATTGCCTCTCGTACATACATATACCTGTCGCTTTGTCCCTCTGCAGGCTCAATTCCCTTTGGAGCCCTATAGTCTGTTGACTCTTTCCATAAGGGTTTTCAACTGAAGACTTCAGGAAAGAAAGAAAGAAAGAACCGGCGCGATTTACAATGTAAATGCTATGGTGATATACATCACAAACGTACAAACAAACGGTTAAAACATTAGTCGGGTAACTCTTGTATATAACGAAAGAGAAGCGTATTATTCACAAATATTGCTTTTCAACTAACTTCTGATCCTGTATCTTGTAGTATCCTCTGACATAAAATTTACAGGTAAGTCTTTACATTTTTAATTTGGTACATTCCTTTCTATTTGTACATTTCATATACTTCATTGGAGTTAAGTAGATCAAGTTTATATACTTCCAAGCAGATGTCCACATTTTTTTGTTTACAAAACCATGTGGGATTTATGACATATATGTCATGTGACAAATTCTATATAGACCCAACTGGAAAATCGTCGGCAAAGATAACTAACACTATAATAATATAAAGGATGTCCACAGCATAGCAGTAGATACATCATTTAAGAGAGAAACCTCGCATCCTGTTGTTTGGACAAATGCTCGAATGCTGGAACTTAATATCGTTTTATGACTTAATGTTTCATAAGAATGTGAATATTAGCCGTAGAATTTGTAAAATTAATCCATTTCTTTGCAAAGAATTTGTAAAATCTGCGGGCATTAGGTAGTTTGTCTAGTTTGGTCCTATTGACAGCAAGAAAATCTGTTTGAGAATTTCCGTTAGTAACTGATGCAGGTACAGGCCAGATACTTGTCGAAACAGAAACAAGATTTGTTGAAAGCCCAGCTTACCTTTTGGTATGCAAAAGGGTGTTTAAACAGTCTGCAAAATTCACCGAAGTATCAGTTAAAATGTCATTTGCAGAAATTATATCCAGATTCAAAACGTAAAGTTTATACCCATGAATTTAAATATGTTACGTGAATTTTTCCTGTCTTTTCCCCTACTTTTTACTACCCAGAAAAATGAATAGAGCGATCGTGCGTCAGCAACTGGGTTAAAGGAAAACTGAAAATGCCCGGTAAAAAACTCACAAAAAAAATCTAGAAGAAAATAATTTCATTACAGAATTTGGAAGAACCCATTTTAGAACCAACGTCCAGTTAACCATCACTACCATTTTGTTGCACCAAAAAACGACAATAACTTTTCGGTGACCCCGAGTAACAAAATGTTTCGCAAAGATAAACGTGCCGGCTTTATTCTTCACAAATGAAACACATGCCTTAATCCTGCTGTTAATTCTATTTGCGATTGTAAATTCTTCTAGGAAAAAAAACACAAAGAATAAAAACAATCTCATGTAAATTACTGGTTTTAGACTTGGTTTATTCGCCTCAAAATAAGAAATAGCTACATAAGGCTTCCAATTCATTAATTACATTTTAAATTAATTCTACAAACTTTCATTCCCATCTGATCCCCTGTCTCCCCTCCTTTGAGAAGACCAAGGCAAAAAATCATATGAAAACCCTTTTTTCACTCCTTGGAAGGGCCAGATTATTATTGTTATTATTATTCATAAGATGAACCCTATTCATATGGAACAAGGGCATATGGGCCGTTGACTTAAAATTTTCAGCTTCTAAAGAATATGTTCATTTGAAAGAAGTAACAGAACATCCACAACATCCTCAGGGAGACTGTTCCACAGTCCAATGGTGTGAGGAATAAAGGGCCTCTAGAACTGAGACGTTCGACAGCGAGGCACATCTACCGCATATTGGTGCTGCTGTTCAGCGAATCTGGTTGCTCTTGGCAGGAACAGGGGATCAGAGATCAATTGTGAATGCTTAAGATCTCTGTTAATACAACTTACGAAAAGGTGACAAACAAGACACCATCGGTAGATGGTCCAAGTCATAACTGCTAATATTAGGAAACAGAAACCTACCACCACGAACCACTCTAAATAAGAGATAAATCTCTGGCAGAAGCAGACATCTACACAGAACGGTATTCTGGTAAAGGAAGGACAAATGACCTAAAGCAGGTTGCCCTGATTTTATCACCGTTATAAAATATATGAGGAAATATGTACAATAACCTAAATTCCTTGCGGCATTTGCTGACACTTTCATCGGATGTTTCTCAAAAGTAAGATGTGAGTCAAAACTTACACCATGTACAGTTAAAGCTTCAGACCCGTTCAGCAGAGTCCCATCCACCTGAAGGGGAGGATGGGAAATATGCACAAGATCTACTAATCAAAAGTGTTTTCGTTTTACTGGAGTTCAGCCTCATACCCCACCGACTACACCATTCATTAATCGGCTCCATGTCACGACTGAGACTAAGGGCAGCTTCATTTCTCATAAGTGGAAGCTACTACACCTACAAGTGTTGCATCATCGGCATACTGACAATCTTGTTTTCCAGGCCAATAACCATATCACCTGTATGCACTAAAAATAACAGAGGACTAAGAACACTACCCTGTGGAACTCCAGACACAACAGGTCTTCGTTCTCTGAAGATCCCTGAAGATTGGGTAGTTCCATCCAGTATAAAATCGGTATCAAAAAAGGCAAGTGGTTCGTTTACATTTAGTAAAGTATTATATCTTTCCGTGTTACTTATTACAGTTTTATGTGCGCCTAATCAGTCAGTTTAGGCTACTGCTCCTTTGTTAAGGCATTCATACTTTCCTTTCTTTCTAAACAACTCGACTCTGGTCTATTTTTGAAAGCACCCTTTTCTCCGTCAACAGTGGCTTCTTGTTTTTTTTTCATTTTTATTTTTACTATCCCAGTCACCGTTCCGTAGGTTTTGAAAAGAAAGTTCCTCCTAAAGGCCTGTCTCCTGGAAAAAGCCTTAAATCTGTGACTGTGGTCAAATGTTTCGTGTTGAATCGCCTTAAGTTACACAGTGGAAAAATGCTATATGATTGCAGAGTATCCAAAAACCCCTTCCCTTGTCAGTCTCGGGCATTAAAATTTGGATGTCTTCATAATAGTCGGAACTACTTTTAATACTTACTTGATGAAATCAGTCATTTCCGGGCTGCTTGGTTAAGTGACCGTCCCCCCTGCTATCAAGATTTGGCATTCTCTTGCAATTCTCCCCATTCAAAAAGGAGTGTCTATCACATCCTTTCATTTAAGCTTCACATTCGTCTCTTTCCTGCTATAGCTTTTGAGGTTAAAAGCTTTTAGACAATCATGCCTACAAAGATCTGGCTGATAGCTTTATAAGTATTATAATACGTCTTATGGTTTGTGACCTCTTGCTGCTGCTTGAAGAAGACTTTTGAATTATTAAATACATTCTGTAAGAGCTTCTGTTATTAAAAGTTTATAAATCGCCTGTTTGTGGTCTTTACTTGTTTTTTCAGTAGAGTCTGCAATCTCTATCTTGAACATTTCAAACATTCACTGAATGTTTTATATTATATTCCTCATCCTCTAATTTTATAGTTGTTGGAAGATCTATAAATCTCTGAAAATTTAAGTAGTTTGCCACTGATCTTTAAGCCTATTTCAATACTGATTTGACATAACTAAAAAAAAAAATATTCTATCAAACCATAAATCATTATCTGACACAAACGTTCTTCTAATTCTTTCTGTAAAATGATACACATCATCCAAGTTTTGATGTGTTTTTACTGCGCATAATGATTTCCTTGTCTAACAAAAATATTCCCAGTTGTAGATCATAATTTGCCTTCTTATGAAAGTCTTTTGATACGAAAACACCTCTTGACAGCCAGATTTCTCTCTTCAATTTGTTTAGCTGCATATATGGTCCAGCACTTGAGCGTTGCTTTTTCCCACTCTCCCCACTAGGCTTATGGTCCCTTTTAATTGCTTTAAAACCGTCAACTCTGCTAAATATCATTACCATTTTGTAAATATCACTCAAACATGAAGGATAGCCAGCGGTATGGAATATTATTCTTAGCCTACCTTTTGAAAACCATCCCCGCTGCTGTTCGCCTTTTACTTTCCATCTGTTCTTTTCAGTCTTCCCGTTTGGCTGTTCAACTCTAGTCTTGTTTTGCTGTTCGTTCACCAATCAAAGCTCTGTTGTCGCAGAGATTCAGTGCCAAAGTCCAGAGAACAAAGATATTATTAAGGTAACAACGCAGTCGCATGCTAAGGATAAAGTTTTAAGAGTCATTATAAAATAAAAACGCTAGATTTATCACCCTTTTCCAGCAACTGAGAGACGTGCTAAGGGTATTCATAGACTGCTCACGGAATCATTCACGTTACCTTCTTTCGTTATTCTTACCAGGGACGAAAATTTCAATTTTCTGAATGTCATTTTATCGGTAATGACCCTGAGTCACGGCCTGAATGTGAAATAAGGCGAATGTCGCCAGGGGGGAAATCTTTCTCAATTTGAGGCCAATCAAAGTCGACCTGATTAAAAGGGAGGGAAAGGCAAGGTCAGAGCGAAGGACAATAAACTGCCGAAAGGAAAAATGCTCCAGGAGGGAGGGGAGGGGAGGGTCTTTGTTGAAGGGAAATATGTAGCAGGGAGACGTGGGTTCTTGAAGGAAGATCACACACCGGATGTTGTAGAGAGATACTGGAAAAGGGTGTGTGGGTGGGAGAGGTGAGAACAGGTCCAGGGATGCATCAAGAGAGGGGAGCATTAGAAGGGAAGGGGTACTAAAGTATGTCAAGGGTTGCTGTAAACGGGAAAATGACACTCAGAAAATGATATCCATTGCATTTGGACGTGAGTATCACAAACCTGAAGTCTTTCATTGTTACAGACAGTTCTGAGACTTCGACAGTAGTTTTTATAAGTCCTTTTATTAACTATAACATATATCTGTATTCCTTTAAATGTCAATAATGCACAAAAGGTAAGCTTTGTCGAATTCAAGAAATTTTTCTGTCTTCATAATTTTATCTGTGGTCCGTTAAAAGCTAAGAAAATTTCACCATCGAGATTTGCGGGTTTTACGAAATCTTGTGTACATGAAAGAGTTCACTCATACGGGTTCCCGAACCTGAGCACCTTACTCTTTCACTTTGGTTTTACTGAATGCCATAGCAACTACTATGGGTTTCACAGACAGTACAAGTGCGATTTTTTGCAATTATTCTGTAACGAATAACTCGTATCAGTACGAGATTTTGCTATAGTGTATTACACCCAGTGAGGAAATTTATAGGAGTATCATGAATCATTAATTGTTAATTATAAAGGCACTTGCCCCTATACCAAAGGGCAAAGTCTCAATCAGCCAGTCACAAAAACGAATAACTATATACAAAGTCCGCCTCCACCCTCCTTCCCTCTCCTTTCTTCCCTCACCTGCCCCTCCTCCCTTCAAGCTCTCTCTCTCTCGGAAGGTAGCTTAAGTTTCAACTTATTTTGTATGATTTTTTCATATCTATCTATCTATCTATCTATCTATCTATCTATCTATCTATCTATCTATCTAATTATAATTTATATGGTTGTAGCTATGTAACGATTCAATCGGTTGTTACCTATCAGATGACTGATTTCTTTATGCACTGATTTGCTCATTTCTCTCTCTCTCTCTCTCTCTCTCTCTCTCTCTCTCTCTCTCTCTCTCTCTCTCTCTCTCTCTCTATGATAGTGGTTATGTAAATAATTATTAGATTGAGATCTATCTGAAAGGTTTTGGAGTAGTTGAGTGATAGACACTATGACTGATAGGAAAATGACTGTTGTACCTGTGTTTGCTTACCTTCTTCTGCAAACCTCATTTCTACTCAGGGCATTAGCCATCTACTGGTATTACGAGGGTGAGCTTGAAGAAGTGATGGCCACCTCAGAACATAACTGTCCGTATGGTTGCAGAAGTGAGTTTGTCACCCAACTCTTCAACTTTTTTAATAAAGAGAAAGCTGACAATTGCCTTCAGATTCGTTTGAATAGGTTACTTGTTACAGTTACTCTATGAATTACAAATAAATACTGACCCTTTCCACAGGACATTCATCAGAGTTAAAGCCTTGATTATACTGATGCACGTATTTTCAAGTCATGGATGTTCAAATTTTATTTTATATGATACATATCTATATAAATCCTTTCCTTCATATAGGCCTTACCACCGTGTTGCAGCAGCCTTGAGGATGAAAGTGGGGACGGTGCATTGATTGTGTATCGCAGGACTAGGCCACGGCCCGTCACACCACCAACGCCTCCAGCACAGCCTATCATTGACAGTTTCTCTGTAGGAGCCATACGTCGGCACATCCATACAAAGTTTGTTGCCAAGC
This sequence comes from Macrobrachium rosenbergii, assembly GCF_040412425.1. Classification (NCBI taxonomy): domain Eukaryota; kingdom Metazoa; phylum Arthropoda; class Malacostraca; order Decapoda; family Palaemonidae; genus Macrobrachium; species Macrobrachium rosenbergii. Next base: position 40,609,001 of record NC_089784.1, read on the forward strand.
AGGCTTTTACTCGCATCCCTGGCACAGAACCTGAAGGAAGAAAGTATCATCCCTGAAAGTACCTCAAAGATTTCGCTATGGCGCTTACTCCACAAAATTGGAATCGAGTATATGACCACTCAGCGCAAGATGTGTGTCAGGAAGGAGTCGACTGACATGTGCCAAAGGATACGTTCCCTGTGGGACCTTCAAAAACACAGGGAAGACGGCAGGGAGGTAGTGTACCTGGATGAAACGTGGTTCACAACCAGAAAGAGTCATAACAGGGAATGGGTGGATACCACACAGCCAAATACCAGTGCCAATTACAGCCGTCAGGTGCCACCAGGAGAGGGGAACGTTTCGTGGTAGTCGCAGGTGGTACAGCCGATGGCTTCATTGAGGGCTCCTTCCTCTGCTTCCTGCTAAAAATACCAGCGGCGACTACCACGGGGAAATGAATGGCGAAATGTTCCTACGGTGGCTAACAACTCAGCTCCTGCCACAAATATAGAGGAGCCTTCGGTATTAGTGATGAACAATGCTCCATACCATAGTATAATGACTGAAGAGAGTCGTTGTCCCACTACTGCTACCAGGATATCTGACCTCATTGAATGGTTACAGCGCAGAAATATATCCTTCCTGCAGCATGCTACAAGGCCTGAACTCCTCTACATATGCCGTCAAAATAGGGGTTTTTGAGTACAAGGTAGATAACACCATTCGGGAATGGGGTCACGAAATCGTCCGCCTGCCGCCCGCACATCCCGAGCTCAATGCAATCGAGCAGGTGGGGACACATGAAACGATACGTGCGCTCCTCACTCCAACGTTTCACCCGAGCAGACCTGCAGGCCAGATTGAGGAAGCAAGGCTCTCTGTCACTGGCGATGTATGGGCAGGGGCAGTACGTCGATCACGAGCTTTTGAGGACAGTTATCGTTCAACAGATAACATGCATGACAGTATTGATCCTGTCATTAATAGTCTTGATAGTGACACTGACGATGAAGTTGACTTGCTCTTAGAAAGCGATGAAGACTAAAAAAAAAAATAAAAAAATAAAAATATAGAATAAAAAAAACCTTCAAAGAAAATTAAATATGAAGGATTATATCCTACCCACATTCGAGTCCCGTTATCGATTGATACAAATATTCAATCAAATTCAATTCAGTCCTTAAAGAGCGTTATGAGTTTTCATTGGGGAACGGTGGGGTTGGGTGCGAATGTATGTGATATTAGGTGAAATAAAAATTTAGTTTCTCATTTCCTATGAATACCTATCATCTACACTCATACCCAATAAAGAAATAAGCAATGATATAATGGTGTACAATGCATATTGTTCAAAGACATTATATTCTGATTTATTTATATACATAGGATATATATATATATATATATATATATATATATATATATATATATATATATATATATATATATATATATATATATATATATATATATTGCTATTTAGCAAACACTTTAAATTTAAGAAGCATGAGGGCAAAAGGAAAAAATGGTTAAGCCTCTGTACCACTCCCCACAATTGTAGAAACTGACAGAGAGAGAGAGAGAGAGAGAGAGAGAGAGAGAGAGAGAGAGAGAGAGAGAGAGAGAGAGAGAGCAAATCAGTGTATAAATAGATCAGTTAACTGGAGGGTAACAACCAGCGAATCGTTACATTTATACAACAATGTCAATTATTATTAGATAGATATACACAATTGTAAAAATATGTTTAAATCAAAGCAACTTTCAGAGAGAGAGAGAGAGAGAGAGAGAGAGAGAGAGAGAGAGAAGGAAGGACGTAGGGCAGGTGAAGGAAGAAAGAGAGGGGAGGAAGAAGAAGGGGGTTGAGGTGATGGGGATGGTAGGTAGAGCAGCTTTTCTAAGCTGGTGTTCGTTTTCTTGCTTGGCTAATGAGTTTGCCTCTTGGTATAGGTACAAAAGTCTTTATTATTTACAATAAATGATTCATGATACTCCTATAAATTTCACTCACTGCGTGTAATACACTATAGCAAAATCTCGTACTGATACGAGTGTTCGTTACAGAATAATTGCAAAAAATCGCACTTGCACTGTCTGTGAAACCCATAGTAGTTCCCTTTTATTCACGCACTTCCTTCGAAACTGCATAACTTAATTGTTATTTTCTTTTTAAATATATTTGCGCACGTAAAACGAGTAAAGGATATAACCTGATTCACTATGAACCGTGTCTCTTATTTGAATAAATGCATACTGGGTTGTTTCCAACTCAAACACTGGGATTAGGAGAAATTAAGTAATCACTGAAAGAAAGCAATAACAATTCTACTGAATCTAAACTTACAGATACTATACTAACTCTTGAAATTTACAGATGCTAATAAATTCTCCAAAGAACAAATGAAACCAACTATCGTTTCAATACAACGTAAGGCTGTTCATCAATTACTCATGATGCGTGAGGGTAGGCAACAGTGCAAAAATGAAAATCGTCAAATCCTTCAGTAACGATGCTAGAAACAACAGCCAATAAGGAATACAGGAATATAGTTCTTTCAATAAAGCATGAGTATAAAGTTATGGAATTAAATAAACCACCACGTATGACAGTAATTAAAAAAAGAAAAGAATGTTATAAAGCACATCGTCTTTATGTGAGTATAACACGATTAACCTGAACAACTGGGAAGAGTAAACCACCTTGTGGAGTCTTGAAAATAGGATAAAAAAGTTATGAAATTAAATAAACCACCACGTATGATATTAATTAAAAAGAAAAGAATATTATAAAGCACATCGTCTTTATGCGAGTATAACACGATTAACCTGAACAACTGGGAAGAGTAAAGCACCTTGTCGAGTCTTGAAAACTCAAAAAAAGGTATACATCTTCCCTTCAGTCCCAAGTCCAAGCGAATGGGGAGGGTTGATTCAGCCACTAAGGCTATGAGAGATCCCTACAATTTAACCTTAAAATTGGAGAGAAGGGCGAGACTAACAATAGTTCATAAAATTTCCAAACTATTTCTTGAGGGTCATGAACGCACAGAAATCGAAAAGATACATGATCCTTCGTTTCATTCGGATATCTGCAGCACGTTGATTCCTTTTAAAAGTGTATCTGTGCATATAATATATATATATATATATATATATATATATATATATATATATATATATATATATATATATATATATATATATATATATATATATATATATTACATATGCACAGATACAGAACATAAAAAGAATCAGTGTGATGTAAATATCCGAATAAAACGAAGGATCATATATATATATATATATATATATATATATATATATATATATATATATATATATATATATATATATATATAGTATATAATATAATATGTGTGTATACACACACATATATATGTATGTGAATAGGATACTGTGTTAATACAAATCATATATATATATATATATATATATATGTGTGTGTGTGTGTGTATGTGTGTGTGTGTGTGTGAGGATACCACAAGTTATTATGTTGGTAGAAAACATGAAAATAATATATATATATTTATACATATATATACATATATGTGTGTATATGTATACATGTATTTGTTTTTGCACTTAAGGAAGAAAACTGAGTGTGTGGAAGAACGCGAAGGACAATGAGTGCTAATGTCAGGGCAATACACAGAAGTAAAGATAAACATGTCATCATAGCTGAAATGATTTGAGATGATTTAGTCATTTGGAAACAATGGTCGATGATGGGTTAAAAAAAAATCAATGAGCAATTCAGAAGTGTTAAGGGGATGAGGAGTGGAAGACAGAGAATGAGATAGGCAGATGGCATGAATTTGGTAGTAGAAAGAAGTAATCTTTATATTCAGTAAGCACTGGAGCACGTGCAAGATAAGGCGCATAGCACAATGCGAGTGTGTAGGCATGAAGCACTACTGAGTAAAAATCCGTCTCGGAGTATGACGTTACGTCCATTAGTCACCAGATACATTATTATGAATGGAGCAGAGACGCATATATTTCTTTTGCGACACACACACACACACATTGTATATGTATGTGTATATATATATATATATATATATATATATATATATATATATATATACACACATTGTATATATATATATATATATATATATATATATATATATATATATACACACATATATATATACATATATCTGACCAACCCGGCGCTGCCCAGGAAAAATCTGAGTGACAACTGATATACTCACTCTCTCTCTCCAACTCTCCCTCACCCTTTCCCTCTATCTCCTCCCTAACACTCCCTCTACTCTCTCTCTCTCACTCTCTCTCCAACTCTCCCGACTCTTTCCCTCTTTCTCCTCCCAATCAACCACTGTACTCTCTCTCTCTCTCTCTCTCTCCCCCAACTCTCCCTCACTCTTTTCCTCTTTCTCCACCCTAGCAACCCCTCTACTCTCTCTCTCTCTCTCTCTCTCTGTTTCCAACTCTCCATCACTCTTTCCCTCTTTCTCCTCCCCAACAACCCATGTACTCTCTCTCCAACTCTCCCTCACTCTTTCCCTCTTTCTCCACCCTAGCAACCCCTCTACTCTCTCTCTCTCTCTCTCTGTCTGTCTCAACTCTCCTCACTCTTCCCTCTTTCTTCTCCCCAACAACCCCTCTATTCTCTCTCTCTCTCTCTCTCTCCAACTCTCCCTCACTCTTTCCCTCTTTCTCCTCCCCAACAACCCCTCTATTCTCTCTCTCTCTCTCCGCCCTAGCAACCCTTCTCTCTCTCTCTCTCTCTCTCTCTCTCTCTCTCTCCAACTCTCACTCACTCTTTCCCTCTTTCTCCTCCTTAACACCCCCTCTACTCTCTCTCTCTCTCTCTCTCTTTCTCCTCCCTAACACCCCCCTCTACTCTCTCTCTCTCGTCCCTTTGCCCCTTGGATTGATGATAACCAAAAAAAGTGTTTAATAGAAAAAAAGGAATTACAATTTAAACTCAAAATCGACAGGGCTAACCAAGTTTTAAATAATCAATTCAAAGAGACTAAGAAACAAGTGGAACATTGCCTACGCACAGCTAAGAAGAACCATTTTAGAAACGAGTTTAATAAGAATAAAGGCAACAGTAAAGCTATATGGCAGGTATTTGGAAACATGATCCCTGGTTTCAGACACAGGGAAAATAATAATCGAACTCTTGATGACCTCTTAAGGCGGAGGAGTTTAATCAGTATTTTGCCACTGTAGGAGAAACAGTTTTTAGAAAATCCCAAGAAGGTTTTGTGGAAATTGAAACAGAGCACGAAGAGGGAGTCATTAACAATGTTCAACCTTACCAAATATCCCTGATTTTCGACCTCAACCTGGACGTTCACACAGTTGTTTTAGCATTCAAAGAGCTACGTGAAACAAATTCGTATGGTTCAGACGGCATTCCATATAAATACTTAAAAGATTCCCTTCCCGTTTTGATCTTCTATATTACGGTTATCCTAAATACGTCCATTGTTACCGGCTTGTTCCCGAAACTTTGGAAACACCCTCATGTCATTCCCTTGTTCAAGGGTGGCGATGCCGACGAGGTGGGAATTATCGTCCCATTTCATTACTCCCAATTTTGTCAAAACTCTTGGAAAAAATCGTTGCCAGCCAGCTTATATTCTTTTTGGAGAGTAACAAATTGATCTGGCAAACAGCCAGCACGGCTTTAGAGCTCGTTTATCAACGGAAACCGCGCTTATGCAAGTTAATGAGCAAATATACGAAAACATCGACAACCAGAAGATATCACTCCTCTTACTACTCGACCTTTCAAAGCCTTCGATAGTGTGTCACACCCAATACTCGTACACAAATGTAAACAACTGCACATCGACGAGTTTTGGTTTAAGGACTACTTAACGGACCGAGTTCAGTCAGTACGAATAGGCTCAGTTTTATCATCTCCTCAGGGTGTGGGTTGGTGTACCACAAGGATCAATCTTAGGCCCTATACTTTCCTAGTTTATATTAACGATATAGCAAAAGGCATTCAGTAAATATCTTTTAATCCAGTATGCAGATGATTCTCAGATATTACTATCTGGAAAGATTAATGATCTTCAGGATTTACTCAATCAAGCTGAAATCGCTCTAAAAGAAGCAAAACATATTTTCAAGTAAATGGCTTAAATGTTAATGAATAAGACCCAGTGTATATTTATAGGATCACGCCAGTTAATAAATAAAATACCTTCTAACGCAACAATACTTTTGATGAGACACATATCAAGCCATCTCAAACTGTCAAAAACCTAGGCGTACTTATGGATCAATATATGTTATTCGATCACCACATCAATCACGTGATAAAAAAAAGTAAATGGTGTCTTATTCTTCCTCAATCGCATAAAAGATAGATTCGATAAAACATCTCGCCTAACAGTAGTAGAGTCGTTAGTCTTGAGCGTCATCAATTATTGTAGCAAGATCTGGGAATGACGACCAAAGAGCAAATAGACCGGGTTCAGAAGGCTCAGAATTTTGCAGCTAAAATAGCTTATGGTGGAGCGAGAAAATATGATCATGTGACACCAATCCTTAAGGAGCTACAATGGATGAATATGGAAACTAAAATACTTTTCGACCCTCTGTTTGTTTGTATATAAAATTTGCAATCATTTAGTTCCTGACTGGCTTTTTAAGTTTCCTACTGTGGGCGATGTACAAGGAAGACCCACTCGTCAGTCGAGCGACCTCTTTGTAAGACGAACAACTACTGACATGGGAGCTAAATCAATATCAATTAAAGGACCAAGGGTCTGGAACAATATTCCAACTAATATAAAGAATGCGCCTTCAAGTAAGCTTTTCAAAAAGATTTTGAAATCATACCTCCTTGAAAATAAATTACAATAAGACTAATTAAACTAGAATTTATTTATAACAAGTGGCTTGCTTTTTCTCCTGATTTTTAGTCTTGAGCGGCGATTTTTTTGCTTGGTTTTTATCGTGCTGTGTTTTGTTATGGGTCTCACTAATCTATTACCTTGTAACTGGAATAGTACTTACGTACTCAGATTTTTACGATCTTGAGACCTTGTTAGATGTACTTTTTAAAGAAGGAAGAGCAGTATGTAGTTGCTGTGCTGAGGAGCTTTAGATCTGACAATTTGTCGATGATTAAATGATTTTGTACTTTTACTATTGTATGTTGTATTGATGTATCCTTTGAGAGAAATGTAGAATAACCATTGTAAAATGGAAATAAAGTTTTGATTTGATTTGATTTGATTTGATTTGACTCTCTTTCTCCTCCCTAACACACTCTCTCTCTCTCTCTCTCTCTCTCTCTCTCTCTCTCTCTCTCTCTCTCTCTCTCTCTCTCTGTCTCTCTCTCTCTCCTGTTAAGATAGTTGCTTCAATTACATTGCCCAACATTTTATATTTCATCCCTTCACATCCCCCAAATTCCTATCAGGGCTGAACTTGGACTTAAAGGGCATTGGGAGTGTCGCTATTCATCTCAGTGTCCTTGAAAACTATAGATTAGACACTAGTATGTCATTTTTGTAATTTTATTTTTCACCCCTTCCCACCCTACTTCCTGTTGGGGCTGAACATGGACTTAAAGGACATCAGGAGTGTCACTATTCATCTCAGTGACCTCAAAAACTACGGATTAGATACTAATATCTGTCCCAACCCGAACACCTTTTGGTCCCAGTGATGTCTTACCCCAACAGTATTCTTTTCCAGATAGTAAGCCATATGTATATCAAAATGAGGTAAGATAAACCAGTAGAGTTTATTTAGTTACTAAGTCTATGGGCAGAACCAGCCCCATTTCAGGGAAGCCCTTCCCATCCCCACCCCTTTGGTGCACTTTTGTGCTAGTGATGTCTAACCCCAAAGTATTCTTTTCCATATAGTAAGTCATATGTATACCAAGTTTGGTTGACATTGCTTAATGCATTTCAGAGTTATACTGGAACATAGACACACATACATACATCCATTTTTATATATAGTTATATGATATAGATATATATACATGTGTGTTGTGTATGTATATCTTACATATAAATGTGAATGTTTGTATGTTAGTTTGTATCTTTGTGTGCTATAGAAATTCCAAACTGCTTGACTGACAAAGACAAAATTTGGCACTTGGCTATCATTTGACCCAACTTAGATAACATAGGGTAGGTTTCAAACCCATACCCTTGCCCCCTTCCCTTTGTAATTTATGTGGTAAATAAACTCTACAGGTTTATCATACCTCATTTCATGTACTCAAGACCACAGAAATATATTATTGATAATGCTTTTCAGTCACCACAGTAATACCTGGATTAAAGGGAAAGACAGCACAGTAACATATGGATAAAAGGAAGAGTCACCACAGTAATACCTGGATAAAAGGGACAGACAACACAGTAATACCTGGATAAAAGGGACTGACAGCACAGTAATACCTGACTGAATGTGACACACAGCACAGTAATACCTGGATAAAAGGTACAGTCACCACAGTAATACCTGGATAAAAGGGACAGGCACCACAGTAATAACTGGGTAAAAGGGACAGTCACCACGGTAATAATTGGATAAAGGTAGACAGCTCAGTAATAACTGGATAAAAGGGACAGTCACCACAGTAATACCTAGATAAAAAGGACAGACAGCACAGTAATACCTAGTTAAAGGGAGAAACAGTACAGTAATGTATGGTTAAGGACAGTACAGCAATGCCTGGATAAAAGGGACAGTCACCACAGTAATACCTAGAAAAAGGGATAGTCATTACAGTAATATCTGGATAAAAGGGACAGACAGAACAGTAATACCTAGATAAAAGGGACAGTCTCCACAGTAATTTCCAGATAAAAGAGACAGACAGCACAGTAATACCTGGTTAAAGGGGACAGACAGCAAAGTAATACTGTACCTGGATAAATGGGACAGTCACCACAGTAATACCTAGATAAAAGTGACTGACAGCACAGTAATACCTGGTAAAAGGTGACAAACAGTATAGTAATGTATGGTTAAAGGTGTCAGACAGTACAGCAATACCTGGATAAAAGGGACAGTCACCACAATCATACATAGAAAAACAGGACAGTCACCACAGTAATATCTGGATAAAAGGGACAGTCTCCATAGTAATATCCCTACCCCTACATGTAGACTGTCATTCAGAGTTTTCCCGGGCAGCGCTAGGTTATATATATACTGGCTGACTAACCCAGCAGTGCCCGGGAAAACTCTGAATGACAGTGTGTGTGTAGGGGTAAGGATATTACTATGGAGACTGTATATATTTATCCAGGTATTATATATATATATATTTGTATATATAATTTTGTGTGGCTGTGTGTACGTTCATTTATGCAGAACAACTGAAGTTATGTGTAAAATACTAAAAGAAATCGAATATACATTCTTGGCGGCTACATACACAGCAATTGCATGATTTCTTGTTTATTGATCCAGCAGTGCATCATTGATCTTTGCCTTTCATAGCCACCTTAAAACCAAGTCTGTCTTTGATAACCGTAATCAAGTCATTGGAACACAGCAAAAGATCTCATTTATATATTTTTATTTACCCACCCCCTCCACTTTTTTCTCTTCCTTTTGAAAATTATAGTGGTAATTCGTGGAAAACTGAAGAGAAGTTGCAGAGGCTAGCAAAAGTGTGGAAAAGGTGTAACTGGAGAAAACTGAATTAGACTTTCTGCCAGATTAAAGTTAGGATAATAAAGGGAAATTAGGAAGACTGAATAATGAAAACCGGTACACATGGTGAATGAATGGTAATCGTTTAGCTCAGAAGGCATTTGAGAGTAAATGGATATGGATGGTCATGGATAAGAGACGACGAGCGTTACAGAATATGCGGAGCAAGGAAGAGAGCAAGAGTTCTGCAAGAAGGTTGGAGGTAAGTTGAGGTGAAATATTGGACGGAAATGTTAAATTCAATCTCCTTTTTGAGAATAAAATGTCTATATTGAATGTGGGCAAAAGGAAAGAGAGCAAACAGTTGAAATTAATTACTTCACACCATTTTTGAGTAGAGAGAGTTGAAGGGATGAGAAATATATCTTCAACTGTCCCATAAAGAAAGATGAAAAAGTTAGGCGAGTAACAACATGGAACGAAGTGACTTGAGGAAATCTGATCAACTGGTCAACTAGAGAAAAATTAAAAGAAAAGTAAATGTAAGAAAAAAATATGTTGGTGAAGAAGAAAAAGACCTTGAAAGTGACTGTTAGGTTAAGGGTTAATATGCTGAAATGAGGAGGTCTGAATGCAGAAAAGGGGCGAAAGTGCATGCAAAATGGAAGCGAGTGGTAACCTTGTATGGGCAAGGGTAACATGCAGCTAATAAGATTGCTTGTGTAGGTGTAATAAACAGGTCAACAGAGAGAACGTCCCGCTGACTGTTGTCTTGTTCTTCTCTGTGGGAGACGGACCTGTCGGTGGGGAAAAAATGTGCCTATATCACAACATTTCTATAAAAACTAGAGTATGCAGTCACTGAACTGTTGCCATCTTAACTGTCTTGCCCAGTGCACTAATTATAATGGTACGTTACCAGTACAGGTAAATAATAACTTCCTGTATATAAAGGCTTCAATGTTCATTATATCATTACAAGAATTAATTTGGTTCTTTAAATAATAATAATAATAATAATAATAATAATAATAATAATAATAATAATAATAATAATAATGAAGAAGAATAAATCTGTATGATATTAGTGTATGAAGAGCTGATACTCTCATCGATTACTGACCAGCATGCAATGTCACACCTTCTATGGAAATTAATGTCGTTCTGTTCTAAGCAACTTAATAATTACCTTTCCGTATGGCGTTTAAACTGAACAATTGAAAAGCTGGGCTTGTTGCACCAAGTAATGGGAGTAATCATTTTCTCTTCCCAACCTGAAATTCCACCTTGCTCTTGTAGTTCAATCCACCGATGTTTTTCTGAGCCGAAGGTCTAATTAAAAATTTGCCGCATTCTCTGGGAAACTTGATGATGGTCATGAGTAGAATCGTTCGGGTCAAAACAAATTCGGATTTTCATTACCGTATTTTTAATGTAATTTATGCGATGTTGTTCCCGACTTTGGAATTCAGTGGTCTAAAAAGTTCTCGGTGTGATATTCCAAAAAAAAACAATCTTATAAAGGCAAAATAAGACGGTTACTGTGATTTCTCGCTATCTCGGTGCAGCTGATTCTTCAACCCTAAAAATATTTCAGTTTTGAAATCAAGAAAAATTAACGCTAGAAGAATATATCTATTTTCAAAGTTCAGGCTAGAATTCATCGTGACCTTCAGTTACATCTGTAAAATTAATTAATTTTATTACCTTTCATAAATGACCTAACGATAACCAATATGAATCTGCAAAAGGCTGCTTTGACTAATAACTAATACAAAATAATAAGATCTTATATAAAGTGCTGTAACCATTACATTATCAACAGTGCGTTTAATCTTTTAAAGGTTACTCACTTATGGTGTCTTGACAATCAAAAGTCTTGAGAGCATAATTATTTAGAATCATTATACTTCAGTTATTGCAGTTATTTTTGTAAGCAATAACATTACCGTTGTTACAGGTGTTGGTGGGGCTACCATTTGCATAACTGGAATATCTTCATGAATTCACTCGTCTTGTCTGCGTTGGGAGGCAGTCTCAGTCAGAGGCGAAAAGACCTGAATGACTGCATGAAAACAAAATCCTTGGGGAAGCCCAGTCAGATTATTACTTTTAGGTAGACGTGGATCAAGAGCTCACGATTCACTGTCACGGATGTCATTTCGTTTTCAGTTATTCCAGCCTTTTTGCAAGTGACACTGTGCAAAACCGCAATGGACATTAATAACCAAGTTGTTAATGCCTCCGCCAACAAAGCCTTACGTAGTCTTTATGTGTTGTCAAGCTGTAACATTTCCTCCAGATCGCGACAGCGAACTCGTTCTGGAGAAAAAAATAAGTGCTGGTGGGGGACGTTTGCAGCGTAGGCATTCTCTCTAGTAAATGAGTTGTTACTGTGGCTATTGTGGATTTCATTAAAATTAATGGCAGAGAAATGGCTGATATGAGCAGGATTACGGAAAAGAGAATGCCTTACAGCAAGATGATGCAAGTAACAGAAAGAGTAACATAAAAAAAAAAAAACTCGCTTGATTCAATTGAGGAGAAAAAGACCCAACATTTATTTATTGTTTTGACTCAAATAGCAATTCCTCATCAAAGTAGGATCGAGCTTTAATCATTTTAGCAGAGGGAAATTACAATCACCGCCCAGACTGGAAGGCTGCAGACTTTAAAGCATTCATTACATGGAAATGGCGCGGAAATGAGCCCTGGGAATACAAACACGAATAAAATGTGGAACCATGCGCGGCACAGAAGCTGTGGCATGCACATCTCCTGCACCTTTTTTCTGAATAATGCTTCGCAGAGATACAAAAGGAAGACATGAAATATACAAGGAAGTCACGTACACAATGGAGAGGGACTGATTGCACATTTGATACATTTCCAGACATTATCAAGTCAATAAGAAAATGTATTTAATAATTCTCTGGACTTTTCTATCTGTTCTCTGTTTATCTCAATGAAAAAACGTAACATAGATTAGCTATTATAACTTTCACATTGAAATGACTGTAATTAAAATTTCTGATGGTCTTTGCTTGTAACAGGTCACTCGTATCAAATTGAAGCTAATGACACACACATATATACACCTGTATATAATATAATACATACATACATATACATATAATATATATATATATATATATATATATATATATAATACATATACATATATATATATATATATATATATATATATATATATATATATATATATATTTATATATATTTTTCTATCAAACCGGCTAGCTAGTTATGAGGATCCGCAAGATATCCCTGGCGTTGAGAGAAAATAAACCCTTCGTGGGAACTCAATCTACGGTGCAGCCTTGCCGGGTTTCAGTGTTATAAGTTTGAACACAATTCTTATCAAACGCGATGGTTTTCATGGCGGCAAATATTCATCCCGTCAATATTCACACAGAGGCACGAATAAAGAATTTTCCTTGTTGGTCAAGGAATAATAAACTATGCCAAACAGATGTAACATATGGAACAACACCAAATTTAATGCTAAAATTATAATACTAAAATTGTTACTCGCACAGGCCATAGCAAACTCCAGGAGTCGCAGTAAAAAGCAGAAATCCAGAGAACGAGTGACGGAACCATATCCGAAGCTGGACTTGTCCAAAGCCACATGAGCTTAAATCTCAGATAGTGTGGCGCGATTCATGTCGTCAAGACCCATCCCTCACACAATCTCGATTGTCCTCCTTCACCTTGCATAATTCCTTTACCAGAGAGTGACCACTAAAATTTAGCATTACGACTGAAGTACTCGAAAGTTCATCTGAAGTTCATGTCTTTCCATTTAATTTTATTATTATACGTAGGTTACGATTATTCAGACTCGCGTAAAGCAAAGCATGCCGAAAGGTAAATGCCTAATTGAAATAAATTTTTTTTTTATGATATGAGGCTTCAGCAGAGACATACTTTAATAACACAATTGATGTACAATACTTTCAATTGCTATAAGCATCAAAACCGTCATCGTATTAGATACCTGTAAGTTGGTGTAGCAACGACCATGGCTTTCTAAGCAGAAAAAAAATTATATGGATTGACAATGGGAATATGCCTCACAAAAATGATGCATAAACATTCACCTAATCCTTACGCGATTTATAAATACTTCAGACACCCTGTACCCACAGCACTACATGGAAAAGCACAACAAACGACAATGACTGATGGACGTTTCACTAGGCTTCCTCCAGACTGAGTATTTATTGACTGGCATTTAATGGCTCCCTCATTTGACAGGACTCACTTGCGAACGAATCCCAAAGCTATGCTCAAACTATTCTCAAATTTTTTCGTGACTTCATATCAGTCTTATGAATATTCAATATAATTTTAGTTTAACTAAGCATCATCTATCACTTTCTTTACTAATGAATACATATAGCCTACAGTACATGCATTTTTATCTGTTATTATTGTATTTCATTTCATTTACTGACACAGTTTGCTGACACAATGCAATGATCAGGTATCCATCTGTTTGCCATTAACACTCTTTAACACCAAGATTTATGGCATTTTTGTTCTATACTTGACCTTACGCTTACCTGTTTCACTTCATTCATGATGCAACGTAAACTAATAAAATAAAAATACGATTTTAGGGAGTAAAAATGAAACAAAAAAGAATTATCTGGCGCTTCATCAACTAATTTCACTTCATTGCTCGGAAAGGAAACAAAATCGTGATGCAATCTGAAATAAGTTTTATGGGTGAACTGGCAGAGCTATTTTGCCAAGCATTTCGACTCAATGTACAAAATCTCATGTAACAAAGCAGCAAGAATCTGGTCGGCGACCTCCTGAAGTATTGCGGTAGTTAGTCTAAGTGCATTTTGTTCTAATAGGTATCCTACTGCCTGCCTTTTTATTTTCTTCACATCTCTCTAAGCTTCTCATTTCTTACTTTTAAGCGTTCTTGCCGAAGACATCATTCTCTCGCCCGGAGCAAGTCTTCTTATGTGTGACCATGGGAAATCAGAATCACACGTCGATGCATGTGTGTGTGTGTGTGTGTGTGTTTAAGTGCGCGCGCGCGCGCTCGTGTGTATGTGGGTGTACGAGCGGTAGTTATACATATACATTAACGCAAAAGTTAAGCTTGCAATTTATGCAATGATAATAACATATGTTACACGCAAATACATGAAAGTAGTACCGACACAGTCATGTATAAAAACATGTGTCAATTACAAATAGGACTGAATATATATGTATGTATACGTAGAAAAACCCGTAATATATAAAAGCATTGTATATATACACAAATTCAGAGAATCATTAGATATAAACCAAGTACACAGTCACTAGAAATAACTACAAACAAATGCGAAGAAGCAGAGCTTTATATATATAGAAGATAACAGCATGTGAGATTAACGACAGCCATTTCTTGGGTTGCAGGTATCGTAAGCGCTTTCCCTTTTCCGTCGAAAATACAATTACACTCAGAGTGTAATTTCAAGGTTCATTGAATGGAAAAGAGAGAGAGAGAGAGAGAGAGAGAGAGAGAGAGAGAGAGAGAGAGAGAGAGAGAACTATACATTATGATTAAGAAATGTAAAAAAAATGCCTTCTGGTGTTAATATCAAAGCTGTAAAAAATATATATAAATACATTAAAACATCAAAAAGAATAGGACTAAAAAACGGTATGCTAGAAACAATTACAAAATATTCAGTTTAAAAACAGCCAGGAGAAAGGTTTTACCACCCAAGTGGAAAGAAATAATACGAGTGACAAGAGAAACATTATAATCCAGGGTAAACTTATGATAAGAAGAGAGGAGTGGAGGCAGTTTGGTTGTTTAACTTGAGGATACCTGTTTTAAACAGAGAGACTCGAGGATTGCCAGTTGCTGAGAAGTGCAAGCCCTCGACAGAATTTTAAACTGATTGCGTTCAATATTTATTTTGTATTTTTTCGCATGCTCTCGAATACTGGAAAATTCCGGATTGGACTGCTGAACCCCAGTACGATAACTGACGGCTCTGTGACACAATCAATGAGAACTTTTAGTAACCTCCGAGAGGCACCGAAATATTTCCCCTAACTACATCGGGGGCAAGAAAGTAAACACACCGCATTCGATGTCATGAGAGGGTCCAATCTATCCTTATATTTAAAAAGGGAACCTGGTATGTATGTATGTATACCTTAGTTTTACCAGACCACTGAGCTGATTAACAGCTCTCCTAGGGCTGGCCCGAAGGATTAGACTTATTTTACGTGGCTAAGAACCAATTGGTTACTTAGCAACGGGACCTACAGCTTATTGTGGAATCCGAACCACATTATAGCAAGAAATGAATTTCTATCACCAGAAATAAATTCCTCTAACTCTTCATCAGCCGGTCGGTGGAATTGAACTCCGGCCCATCGAACGACAGTCTGAAGCTCAACCGACTCAGCCAAGGAATGAGGCGACTTTATGGCAGGACAATACTGTCGTATCAATGAATTAATTCCGGAATGAAAGAATCATCATAAATAAAAGGAAGACTCGAATAAAAAGGCATTTTTGGGACTGTTGGAGACTAATTTTCGGCACGCTATTATTACTGAAAAACTTATTTAGCTGTTTATAATACAGTCTGGGAGGGAAATAATTCTCAGAGAAAAATTATATAAAAATGAAATTTCTTTGTGAAAGTCAGACCAGTTCGAGGTTAAGGAGTAAGCCCTGTGGAGGAGTGTATTTACGGAGTTTAACTTGAACTGAAACAGCAGAAACTGTAAAAATTCTTACCTAAGTTGGTAAAGGTCTTTTTCCTAAAAATAGAGGCATGAAAGCTAATATCATAACGTGATACCATAGTGTCTAGGAAGGGGAGTTGCTTATCATTCACGTACTCTACTGTAAATCTTATACTTCCAAGAACGCATCGGCCTGTCCCCGTTCTTGAACAAGAGAAAGGTAGTTAGCCAGAGGGCAATTGTCCAGCAATTGCTCCTCTGGAGGACATAAAAATATTAGCAAAAACGGGTCCCAATGGGCTTCCCATTTCCATCCCGTCAATCTGAAAGTAAGATTACTGTTAAAAACAAAGGCTGTGTCCTGCACTGCCAAACACAACTACTTAAAATTATCACGGTTAAAATCATTAAATAAAAACCCTTCATTAAAGAAAATCTTATCTAAAATAATTTGAATGGTCTCCTCCACAGGTATATTTGTAAAAAGTGATTCGATATTTACTGTGTATGTCAGGGCCGTGTCTAATAGATTTTCGTCGATAAAATCTTACCAAAGAATCGGATATGGATCGTATTTTGATAATAGCTATTTGAAGCCAAGGCCTAATTGACAAATGTAGATAATTAAGGCACTTATCAGAGTAAATCAAAGAAATTTAAATGGAAACTTAGCTAAAATTAGTAAGCACCCAGAGAGAGGCTAATTGTGACGTAAACTATGACATCAGAGTAATAGCAGGGTTCCTAGTAGTATGATAATGGTCTGCTCAAAGCGCAAGACCCTGATTCACACAAGGCTGGCTTAATCTCAAACAAACAACAGCATATCCCTTTACATAATTTTACATTACAATATTTGTTTTTTTTTATTTAAAATTTCCTTCAGTTTCAATAAAGTTTAGTATAATCAATGGATTAGTGGATTATAAAATTTAGGACATAGCCCAAGCCCTTGGTCAATGAGTCACAAGTACCATTCTTCACTACAATGTAGTTATGATTAAATGAAATATATATAATACACGATGTAACTGAAATAATCAAAATAACTGAGAACTGAAAGAATGAGTAACTTCAAATTCATACAAAAATAAATAAATAGATGAAACCGGGAATACATAGACTCACTGATAACCACTCAACAACCCTACAACAAACATTAGTGTCAGTTTCGAGTAAATGAATCAAGTGTATAGAAGCAACAAAACTGACACAGAGGCCCACAAATAAAATAACGAAGGGGGAGTAATGTGCTATACCAAGCACAGTGGATTTATTATGAGAATGATCATGCATTACGAAAGTTGAGGCTAGAACACTTGCGTTATGTTCCATTCATTTAGTAGGCCTAAGCAGGTACACGTGAACCGGAACTTTTGAGGAGACAATATGAAACAAACTCCAAGGTAACAATGGTTGTTTTCACAGAGAGTGTTACTCTAAGACTAGGTGCATATTTCAAGCTAGAGGACACGTGAATTGCACAATGGAACTGTATTACACAATTAATATTCTCATTTGTTGCTCATTCCCTTACTGTACTCAGAGACATGACTCATCGAAAAGATGAGAGAGAGAGAGAGAGAGAGAGAGAGAGAGAGAGAGAGAGAGAGAGAGAGAGAGAGAGAATGAAAGGTGGGTGTTTGAGTGTGTGAAACAAGATAAGAATTCCATATACTATTACTGCCAAGTGCCAACATCTGAGCCTTCCTTCATAAAGTATATGGGCGGGGTGTCTAGTAAGTACGTCATGCTACGGTATCAGTGAGTGGGAGGGCCTCCATCAATGACGTTTTACTAGCCTCTATCTACGAGCCTGCTAGATTTAGCTAAGTTTCCCTTAAATTTCTTTGATTTGCTCCGATAAGTGCCTTAATTATCAACATTAGACATCACTGCATATTTTTGCCAATTAGGCTGTGGCTTCAAATAGCTATTTCCAAAATACGATTCATATCCGATGCTTTGGTAAGGTTTTATCGACGAAAATCAATTAGACACGGCACTGAAATGCACAGTAGACCAACCATGTATAGGTGTGAATCTTGAGCTAAAACCCTTCCTTTAAAATGTTCTGAGTTTCTCAATGTGCAATTAACAGAAAATTCACTTAATGGAGGTACTAAGAATTTAGCTAATTATAGCTGGGTGTTTCGTAAGTTTACCCTTGACTTTCAACGTTTCTCCTTGTCATTCGTATTGTTTCTTTCCACTTGGATGGTAATACCTTTCTCCTGGCTTTTTAAACTAAATATTTTGTATCTGTTTTTAGCATACTGTTTTTTATCAAGAGTCTTATGATGTTTTACTGTATTTGTATATATTTTTTACAGCTTTGATATTGAGGCTAGGTCTTGAAAAGAGCAAGCAATAAAACTATGCAAATGCCTGAGATGTCTTCCTCAAAATCCTTATAGTTTATATATATATATATATATATATATATATATATATATATTATAGTTATACATATATATATATATATATATATATATATATATATATATATATATATATATATATATATATATATATATATGTGTGTGTGTGTGTGTAGTTAGCATCATACATACATTGTCTATAATTTTTTTACACACTACCAATTTCACAGTAACTGCTAAAGACTTCTACTGAGGTCTCATAAACGCCGCACAGAAACCCCTACCCACACACGGCCATCCGCCTATGTCTTTTAAGTACTTGCACTTCTTGAATATTAAGGTGCTTCCTTTACAATACGTTTTCCATGTCATCTATCCGGCATACTCTAGGTCTTCCTCCCCTATGAGTGCCCCACTTTTTCCCACATCACTTTTTAATTCTTCTCACATGCACATGCTACGCAAATCGCTCGTCTTAACAACTTCAAGCCTCTTTCAGTCATTCACGTTGTACTTCCATAGAGGAGAGGCGACTCAGCATTCCCATCATGAATTACCATAATGGCTTTCATGGACACTCCAAGCTTCTTAATAATCTCTTGCACTCTGCTTCCTTCTTTGCTTCGCGTATTTTGTAACTCACCCATTACTCTCGCCTAACCATCATTCTTTATATTGACATCCATTTTGAAAATCCAATGGGGATCATGTGCTTTTGCTTTTCCACAACCCAAAGTATCACCAATTGCTCCATCTTTCTGGATTCCTTGTACTTACTCACATTAGGCTAAATACTATTAACGTTCCCAGGTTGGAAATATTTCCACAGAATTTCAGATATGGTGACCGAGTGTTTTTGTGCATGGTATGCAGTTGGGTTTCTTATGCTTACTTAGCGTAAAATATTGCACACTAACGCCAGAAGGCAGTTTTTACATTTCTTAGTCATAATTTATAGTCTCTCTCTCTCTCTCTCTCTCTCTCTCTCTCTCTCTCTCTCTCTCTCTCTCCAATGAACCTTGAAATTACACACACAATGTAATTGTATATGATACATTAATAAGTTAGGTTATCCTACACATTTCATTTCTTTAGTTTTATCTACCACTAAAAGGTCACTCTACAACAATAGTAACAAAACCCAAGTGAACTTCAAAAAAGTTTTAAAACTGCCTTACTCCAAAGAATTGGCAATGCTAAAAAAGAAAACATGCAGGATTTTGGATCAACAAAAAACTGATTTGGTGTTCACCAGTGACAACTCGTCGAAGCAGAAGCTCTGCAAGAATTCAGTTAAGAATTTAACTCTGGTGTCCACATTATTCCCTGTAAAGAGTGTGCCCAAATCTATGTCGGGAAGACTGGAAGAGACTGCTCAGTCAGATTAGCCGAGCATAAAGATGCATGTAGGATCGGGGCCAGTAACATTGCCGTAGCCAACCAACGTAATAATTTGGACCATCAAATTTATTTTGACAAGGCTAAGATTATCTGCAAGTCGCAAAATACCAATAAAAGAAGAGTAGTAGAGGGAGCACTCATCAGACAGTTCGGTATTTTCCAGTCAACATGCCTGACAGCCAATCTACAATTAGATATTCTAAAGAAAGTGCTCCTTCGGCCAGCAAACGACTCAATTACCTATACAATAACAAGAAGACGCCTTTAAGAAATGATAATGCTTACGGAAGACTCTCAGACTGACAGTTTACAAGTGAACTGCCCTTTTTAAAAAATTATGTATTTGTACTTTTATGTCTTTGTAAACTTCGTAAATTTTTCTCAGTACAGTTGAAGAGGACCTTTGTGAAGGTCGAAAGCTCCTGTTCTGTATTTACTCACTGAAATTTTGTTGTATAAAGTGGTTTTCTTTTAACTATTCAAGACAAACACGAAGAATGTGTTTTCATCATGGGATATATATATATATATATATATATATATATATATATATATATATATATATATATGTATACACACATACAATACATACATACATATACACATATATACATATATATACATTATACACCTACTGTATATATGCATATATATACATACATATGCACATATATACATATATACACACATATATCCACATACATATACATATATACGTATATATACAGTACATACATAATGTAACTGGGTGGTTACTTGGAAATCCTAGGTACATAAAATAGGAAACCCTTGAAGACCCATTATTTCCTCAATTGGCACTTTTAGTTATAATCTGTTAAGTTTTTAGTTCCAGTTTCAAACCCTCTAACTCTTAGTGAGTTTAACATCTCAAATTCTTCCAAATTTGTCAAGGAATTGTGTTCTTTCGATTTTAACCAAGATGGTTGTAATGGCTAGTTTTGATGTAACTTCTCTTTTCACGAATATCCCATTAAAAGAAACAACTGACATTTCTTAATAATTTATGTGAAAACCACATAATATTTTTTTAGATACTCGGATATACAGAAAGAGGCAAATTAAGAGACCTCTGTTTACAGGAAAAGTACTTTTACTGACTTGGGATTACATCACCTCAGATTTTCACCAAAGTAGTATCAACTTTATTCAATATGAACTTTATTCAATATGTACTATGATAAATAGAGCTTACAATGTTGTTGTGATTTTAATTTTTTTTATCAAGGCATGATTTTCCGGTGTACATTACTGCTAGTAAAGATGTAAAGTACATTAAATTACCTTACCTTGGGCATAGCAGCTATTTGGTCCGATAAAAGTTACAAGAAATATGCAAGAGGCAAAGTTCCTCAAATTAGTTTCCAATTCGTTTTCACTAACCCTTTTACTATAAGATTACTATTGAGGGGGAGACAGTCTTCCTGTGAACCTTAATTCGTGTCGTTTACTTGTTTACTTATTCGCAGTGTGGTCTGCGATACATGGGATCCAGTTCCCGCTGGCTCAGACACAGAACTTTGGAGCACAGAGGTCTTTCTGATAGAACTAAGTTTCCTCTTTCTAAACCACCCTTTCCAGCTATAAGGGAAAACAATTTGACACAAGTCCATCCTTTCACTGACCAGGATTTTAAAGGACTGTCTATTTGTTCAAATAGACTGGGCCTTCTAATTTCAGAGTCGCTGGTTATTAAGAGGATGAAACCGGAACTGAACAACAACTCGTCTGGCACTCAACTAGCCATCGTGTGATTTCACAGTAAGTACGCAAATGGATCGTTAGACACTGTGTGTGGTAGTTTGTTTACATTTTACCTTTTATTTGTTTGCGTTTTTTATTATTTTAATATTTTAATATATTATTTTAATATTTTTATTATTTTAATATTTATTTTGTGTTTGCTATTCTTTTTATGTTTTGTTAGCTTTTTACCCAAGGTTTTAGTAAGGCAATTAATTTTATTGTAATTTCAGTGATTCTCATCCTTGTCAATTTTTCAGCCTGATGATGTTTTATACCTTGAAAGCTCGTGAAATAAAGAATGTTCTTCCTGGCATTGGCAATATTATTTATAAAGCTTTAGGGCAAAGTTTTTCTTGTTTGAAGATTTCGTTGAATTCGACGGCTTTTGTTTGTTGATCAACTTTATATTTGTCTGACAATATACCCTTCTAAACATTCAACGTTCTTCCAAATGTAGTTGATGTTTAAAGAAACGAAGATTAGCTCTCTGTTCCATTTACTGGATACAAAACACCACAACTGTTCCGTCACTTGCCGTGGACCTCTTCAAAGTGAATTATTGTTGCTCTTGTTTTTGACTGAGCTGGCTTTGCGCCGGCATTAAAAATTCATGGCCAGTTACGTCCGGCGTAGCTGGTGCTCCGGAACACAGATACAAGGCAACTTTGAGGTCTGAGGTTCGGGGGCGGGATTTGGGAGTGGGTTGAGGAGGAGGGGCTGTTGGTTTTGGCTGCACGGTCGAGTCTCTTTCTCATGACACGAAACTGGCGCTACTTCCACCGCTTGTTCGGTTGTTTCTGCCGGTGGCTCTGGGGTGTCGTTGGTCTGGGTGCCGGTACTGACATAGGTGTCGGTCTTGGTGGATTGGACCAGGCTTTCAACTGCGCAATGCCGAATAATCTGGCACTGCATTGTTTGAACCACGCATGATGAGGTTCAGAACAGTTGAGGGACTTGGGTGGAGTAGGTTCCCCTTTTTTTAATTTATCCAGACATGACTTGGTCTCTTGTTTTTTGCTACATATGGCGCAGATTGCGGGGCCTCTGCAACGGTCCTGGTGATGACCGTACCGTTGACATCAGTATCACCCGAGAGTTCAAGACTGTCATCCTGTGGGAAAATATCCCCATATTCTAAGCCATACTTGGCTCGGAACTAGTCCTCTGAAGGTTGCTACTATCGATATGGATCATGTAGAAACTACGACTTTCGTCGATCATCAAAAACCGCATATATACGCGTGTTATATAGATGATATTTTCATAATGAAGGACAATACGAAGTTGAAAAATTAGCCCAATAACTATAGAAGAATTCCTCCTTAAATTTCACAGCTGAATTCAGCAAAGAGAAACCCCACCTTTCTTGAACATCCCTATAACCCAAAATGGACAACGGTTCGACACCAACATTTCTACAAAAACGACACATAATGAGTGCCCATTAGCCTAATGCGGTCGGTAGCTGATGCCTGCATCAAGATGCTATAATCCACTGGCCAACGTGGCGGGAGGCCCACCTTGAAATCGAGCCAGCAGCTCCTGGTCAACAGCGGATTCCAGGATAAACTGATACAAAATCTGACGAGGAGAAATGATCAATTTTACAACAGTAAAACCATAACAGCAGGAAACGACGATAATTTATCATCGAACTGAATATAACGAAAGATTTGAGGAAGGGAAGAAGGCGATCAACAGAGAGATAACGCCCAAAGGCCCCTTCGAACGGGTTAAAGTACACATTGCAAACCTAATTTGACCACTTCCCTCAAGATGATGCACAACACCAGCCCAAATGCGAACAAAGAAGACGGTGCCAACGTCATTTACCGCTTTACCTGCCCGGAGAGGTTGTGTCAGTCCTCCGAAAAAACGCATGTTGGACACACTTCTACAACAGCAATAATGGAGTCATTCACCAGCACTACGTCGATCATCTCTACGGAACATACAGTAGTCACCTTCGAGTAATTGTAGTAGAATCCGTGTGTATTTTGTTACATAAACCAACCCTCAACCGCAACTGGAAGCGGAAAGATGGGTCCGATCTTGGAGGCGCCCTGCATCCCCTAACGCCGAAATAGTAGAGAACCCCACTTTCTGAATCACGTCTTCCCCACAACCCCCCCCCACAACCCTCACCTCTGTCCCCTTACCCATCCTCCTTTCCCGTAATCCGTATTCCCGTACTCCTATTTAGGTTTTGTTTGTTGTCATAACCAGAGCACGTGGTTAATTTTCATTACAGTTCTCTAAGGAAATTGTGTTATTGTAAATTTTACTGTAATGTGTTATTTTTGCACAACTTGAAATCCATTAAAATTAGTTTATTGTATTTTATTTTGTATTGTACTGAAATTGCATT
The DNA here is from genome assembly GCF_040412425.1 of Macrobrachium rosenbergii. Taxonomy (NCBI): domain Eukaryota; kingdom Metazoa; phylum Arthropoda; class Malacostraca; order Decapoda; family Palaemonidae; genus Macrobrachium; species Macrobrachium rosenbergii. The sequence goes on from NC_089784.1 coordinate 40,633,277, forward strand.
GAAATGCTTTGTCATTGTGTATGAAAGCTACAACTACGTTCGCATCATGCAATAAAACAACAGGATTTAAAGTTCATGTAGTACACTTTGAAGAAGTCACAAGTGGCGACACAGCTGTGGTGTTGTGTTTTCAGTACATGGAACACAAAGTTAATCTTCGTTTCTTTATCCACCAACTACATTTGGAATAACGAAGAAGGTTTAGAAGGTATTGTCAGACAAATACGAAGCTGAACAACCACCAAAAAGCCATCGTATTCAAAGAAATTTTATTTATATATATATATATATATAAATATATATATATATATATATATATACATAGTATGTATATATATATATTTATATATATATATATATATATATATATATATATATATATATATATTATTTATATAGTTTTCCCAAAATTCTACTGACTTGACAAACAATTTTTATACCAACAATCCCAAAGGCTACCCGTATGATTATAGATCACCTTGCGTTTTCGCCCTTTTACAATTATAAACCAGAGACTAGGTATCTAGCACTGGCGAGTTTAACATCATGCAAAGTCTAGCTAAAGGCACGTCCATTGTAGTTACAAAAACCGATAAAGGCCACAAGGTAATTATAAAAGACCCTTTCAAATGTATTGTGCATTTAGAAGTTAAAGTCAGTAGAATGCTGGACAAACTATAGAAATCTGGTTGTTTTTCTGAAGAGTTTTTTCATGGTCTTCAAGCTTCCGGGTCTAGACCAGCACGACTATATAGACTCCCCAAGGTCCATAAGGAAGATCATCCATTAAGACCGATTTTATCAGCTATTGGACCTGCCAACTATAATACCGCCAAGTTTCTTATTCCCATCCTTGCGCCGTTAACTACAAATGAGTATACCTTAAATGACTCCTTTCATTTTATTAACTGCCTAAGAAACTGTAGTTTTAATAAATGTGTTATGACTTCATTTGATGTGAAGTCTCTGTTTACTCAAATTCCACTGAATGTGACGATTGACATGTGCTCAAATGAACTGTTTAAAAATAATGATCCTGTCAGTGGGTTTAAGGTCGCAGTTAAAGGAACTTTTAGTCTTATAGCTACCAAAGAGTGTTACTTTTTTGTTTAACGGTTTTTATGTAAGCAAACTGATGGTGCATAAGCTTGGGATCCAGTGTAGGACCATTTTTGACAAATTCCTCTGTGTGTTTTATGGAGAAAAGATGGCTACACGATTGTCATTTAGATTTTAAGCCCTTACTATACAGGAGGTATGTTGATGACACCTTCATTTTTAAGAGTCGTGACCAGTTTCCCTGGTTTTTGGAGTACCTTAATAGTAAGCATATTAATATAGAATTTACTTCTGAAATCTAAAATAATCATACTCTTGCTTTTCTAAATATTCAGGTAAAAAAAAATTGATAACAAATTTCACATTGCAGCCTTTAGAAAGCGTACTTTTACAGGTATTATGTCCAAATTTCAATAAGTTACACCTTTGAAATATAAGATGATTTTGATATTTGCATTAGTAACCAGAGAATATAATATTTGTTTTAGGTTTTTGGATTTGCATGAAGAATTAGAATTTCTAAGGTCACTTTGAAAAAGCAAGGGCTGGCCGTTGAATTACGTGAATACATATATTGGTAGACAACTCTCGAAATTATATGTAAACTAACAACCCGAAACTACCGCGAACATAAAGAAACCTGTTATTTATTTATCCTTAACCTTTCTTCGAACTTTAAGTTACGATTTAAAAAAGCAACTAATTTGTATTTTGTCCACTGGCTACCCTCAGCTAGATATCAAAATATATTTCACTTTGCAAATTAAATAGGTAATTTCTTTAAAATTAAAGACCCTATACCAGCAAGCCTTCGGTCCAACGTGATCTATAAATGGCAGTGTAGTGGTTGGGACACCACTTACGTCGGAAAAATTACCAGATCAGCTTGGATGAGATGGTTTGAACACCTCGGTAAGTCTTTTCGTAGAGGCAATTATCTTTCAAGACCTAATTACAGTGCAATTAGAGAACACAGCGAGGAGACTGGTCATCCTTTACACATTGAAGATTTTTCTGTTTTAACCTCCACTCAGTCTGCTGCAGACCTCGACATTTTAGAAGTCCTGTATTCCTTCAAGGTGAAACCTTTGGCTAGAAATGTGGCTGTAACCTCACTTTTGTGTTTTTAGTCTTCGTCTAACTGGTTTGTATACTGACTATGCATTTATTGTGCCTTTGTACCTTCCTTTTTTGTGATTAAAATCTGTATTTTACTATTAGCTATCTTGTAAACATATTTTGAAAAATTTTTTTGAGATTCTATTTACTGTATTATTATGAACTTTATTTATAATAATTGTAATATTATCACTTTAATTCGTAGGTTGATAACGAGTGAGAGTTTTACTTGAAACATGTCCCAATAAAGTTGTGAAAAATGCTGTTCTGGGTTTTATCCTTGAGATATATATATATATATATATATATATATATATATATATATATATATATATATATATATATATATATATATATATATATATATATATATATATATATATAAGGCCAAAACCCGGAACAGCATTCTTACAACTTTTTTGGGACATGTTATATATATATATATATATATATATATATATATATATATATATATATATATATATATATATATATTATATATGTATTTATATATTCTATATATATATATATAATTTTATATTTACTGTATATATATACTATATATATATATATATATATATAATATATTTTATATATATATATATATATATATATAAATATTATATAAATATTATATATATATATAAATATATATATATATATATATATATATATATATATATTTATATATATATATATATATATTTATACATATCTATATATATACATATATATGTATGTATATATATATATATATATATATATATATATATATATATATATATATTTATTTATTTATTTATATATATACTATATATATATGTATGTATATGTATATATATATATATATATATATATATAATATATATATATATATATATATATATATATATATATATATATATATATATACATATATATGTGTGTAATATTGTGAATAAATCCCGGGGAAACCTACATGCAAAACCGTAAGGTTTCGAATGAGAACACCATTGATATCAGATCCTCCGGTAACTGTCTTACACGAATGGACTGAATCAGATCAGGGACCTAACCTTGAGTGTTAATTGGAACGTTTGCTCGCAAGAAGTGTGCCTTTGAGCGCTGCTACACGACTGGTCGGTCCTTGAGAGTCACTGAAAAGATCTAATTGCAAAAGCCGTTCGCTCCATGCTTCACCGGCGTCACTTCAAAGAACCTACATCCTACTCGGCCCTCTTGACATCAGTGCTGCTATGATTCCTAATTTCTCGAAACAAACTTCAAAATGAATTCATACAATCAGTGATCTTAATAGTCTTTTTACAAACCAAATTCGGGGAACCTCCAATAACCATTATTGTTGAGCTAATTAACATCACTTGTTTTCTCAAGAGAACTTCGCGTTATTTCAGCAATGAAAATTACTTTCAAAATGACCTCTGAAGCAAGAAATAAAGAACAGAAGAAGAAACAAGAATTAAAATGTTTATTTTCTCACTTGATTAGGATTAGTACGGAACTTGCGGACAGGTTTGTGTTTGCTGGCGTTCCGGATCAAAGGAAAACCAAAATATTATTTATTCAATTACCCTCCTTTAAATATTCTTTGCGAAGAGATTTTCTAATCTTCTCTGTTGGTTCTCTTGTAATCAATGTAACAGTTTCCATTAATATTCATCAGTAATTAAAGTCAAGACCTAGAAGTCACGTCCTATTTCAAATTTCGGTAGAACTAATTTGTTGCAACTCATCGGCTCAAGATGAATTCCTATTCGTAACCACAAATACCGCTCGTAAACTGGATTGAAATCCAAGTTAGAAAATACAGTTATAAACCGACATCCATGGAAAGACGTTAACTTTGAGGAGATTACAAAATGACGCGAAATTCAAAAGGCTCACGTACCTAAACAGTTATTCTTGTCAGCAAGTAGGCTGGAATAAGATCTGCTACAGTCGACTGGCTACCAGGAGCATATATTACAGCTTAGTCAACAAATAACGATGGATTTTTTCATGAATTGTTCTTAAATCGCATTTAACCCCAGTCTGGTTCGGATCTGGAACTATGTCATGAGAAGCGAGGCTGGGTCCTATTGTCCACTTGTCGAAAGTTGATTTTAATGTTATTTTTAAGAAAATTAGCTTAAAAATAAGCTTTCAAAAAACTAGATTGGCCATCTGCCTTAAGACAAAAAAATAAATACAGTAGGTAAAGATGAATAATCAAAGCAATATAAATGACGGTCTTGACTGAAATGTCCTTTCTCTGACAAGAACCGATGTGGTTATACCACTTCGTTTTTGGATGGCATACATGAAAGAACACTGTAGATTACACGCCCTTTTTTAATTCTTCCTTTTCTTCTCAGCTTAATCCCTAGTTGGGGTTGCTGCTTTTAATGAGTCTCCTCCAGCTGTTTCCATCTTGTGTTCTCTTTCATTTATTCCTTGGCCTCTCACGTCTTCTTGAATGCAGTCTCTCCATCTACCCTTAAGCCGTCCTCTTCTTCGCGTCCCTAGTCCCTAGCACTTCCATTTCCACGATCTCTCCTGCAACTGTCGCTCATCATCTCTCCGCCTCATCAGATTCGCAAACCATCTCCTGGGCTTATTTGACACCTCAATGACTTTTGCTGATCCTGTCTATCCTCGCTACATCAAACTTATTTTCCTCTATTTTCTTCCGTGATGCCGCTTCTAGCGAAAATAATATAGGAGGTCCCGCCGCAACCCTATGTACACTGCCCTTCCTGTCGCAGAGAATGTCTGCTACCACCTTATAATTATTCCAGCCGGCTTGGCAATGACGGTTTACTTCTTATTCATATACACCTACTGCAGCTCTTACCGAGCCTAATACTTACACATAACGACACCCTTGATGTTCATTTCGAGTTTATTCGTGGTCGATGACTCATCCATCCCATATGTCAAACATTCAATTTTCGTTCGACTTATTTCCTTTCCTTTATTCTCTAAAACGCATATCTCCATCTATCTTGTTATCCTACTAACTCCTCCGCAGCTTCCGCCATCACAACGACAGCACCAGCGTAAAACATACAGCAAGGGCTCCTCCCTCCCATCCTCAGCCATTACAGCCAACACGAAATTGAGCAAGAAGGGGCTCAGTGCTGGTCCTGGTCAACCCAACTTTGACCTGGGAGCTGCTTGTCATCCTTACAGTATTTCTCACGCTGGCTGGTGCATTTCTATATATTTCACTATTCACTTACATACTTCTCTAGCACCTTCCGTTCCTTCAAAATTGCCGGGACTTCTTAGATTCGCCCTTTTAATGAGAATTAGGAAACTGAATTATTTTTTCTTTTTCATTTAGACACGTTAGCGTTCTAGTGAACGATTGTGTTTTTTTTTTCTCTCTCTCTTTTTTGTAACGAATCGCATAACATTTATCCCTTCCAGAAGCAGATCTATAGCTTTTCTTTTTGACTGGGGGATGGGGATGTGAGGTTAAACGCCACCCTTGTTCATTCCTTTTGCTGTCTTGGGTCAGGGATACAAAAGGCCTTACGTTGTCCGTCGAACTGGACTTATCAAAGGTTTTACTTCTTGCTTCCACTGCATTCGGCCAATGAAAGACGCAGTGGCATTTGGGACAGAGCAACGTTGACGTGAAAATCCGACGCAACATGTTAACTGTAACGAGGAATCTGTCTTGCTCTTAATGAAGAAGCTTTGTAATTGAATAAGCAGCAAGGCCTCTAATGAATGTCTCTGAACATGGTGCCTCCTTAATAGATCCCTGATGCATGAAAACACGTCGGGATTTGTTGCAGACGGAATTAATCTCCAAATGGGACTAAAAACGTGATTCACGCCTGTCTGCTTTCCTTTATTTTCCTATCATCCTCAGACTGAATATTTCCCTAAATTTTGCCACTTACTTAGACTTGTTTGCTCGAATGAGATCGATGGAGTACTGTATAAGAAATATTTGCCTTTAAATTACAGTTTGGCCGTTTGTTCCTTGAGTTAAGTATATAGTAAAATGGGGTAAGAAAAAATATAGGGGTTGATGGGGCAAGAAAGAATCACCCTTTTTTATACCTTTCTCCCTAATTAATCATCATATTTAGGTGATTTGTTGTTAGAATGCCTTTTTGTAATTACTATCATGTGTATATTACATAACATTTCTTTTATGCATATTTTCAGGATAATTTTTTCCAAAAGTTTAAGGAAAAAAATTTAGCAAAACTTTAAAGTAGCTTATAAGTTTGATTTTTTTTCCCCCCATTCGCAGAGACCAAGCTCATTTTGGGGTAAGAAAGAATCACAAGGCCCCCCGGTAGCCCCTGTGTATTGCTCTATGACCCCTGACCCCCCTCCCGGGGGGGGAGGTGATTTTTTTTTGCACCATACTAATGGCTAAGTCTGGGGTAAGAAAAAATCAAAATCACTGATTTTTTCTTGCCCCAGACTTGATTTTTTGTTCCCCAAGTGTGAGCAGCTTTTACCCCAAAACTGATTTTTTATTTCCCCGATCATATTTTTTGTCATATAGTGTCTCTTCAAAGCATAATAAATCCTTTTGTATTTGAGTGAAATAAGTATTTGTCCTTTCCAAGGACTGACTGACATGTTTAAACATCATGGGTTGGAACTGCAGCATTACCAGAAACTCAATATGCTCTATCAGAGTCAGGCTGGATGACCCGTACGATTTTTGAGGACTTCTTCAAAGGTTTCGTAGAGAAAACAAAAGACACTCGCCCCCTTCTCCTGATTTTGGATGGGCATCTCAGCCATACATCTGTAGAGACAATACTAGTGGCAAAAGTGAAAATATCAGTATCATCAAGCTTCCTGCACATTGTACAGATCTGTTACAACCATTAGACGTTGCTTGCTTTGCGCCTTTAAAATCATACTATGATGCAGCACTGCAACAGCATGTACATCAGACAGGGCACGAGTGCCATTACAAAAATGTGTCTTTGTGAATATGCTGTGCAGTGTCTGGAAGCAGGGTCTTTCGACTGACAATGTAAAGGCAGGTTTTCGTGCTACTGGAATATATCCGTTGAATTCAGAAAAGTACAATAAAGATCGCCTTTGTCCTGTGAAATTGAAAACTTTCAAAACATGGCTGGATAGAGGGCGCCCAAAAGATGACGAAAATAATCCTGTGGTATTGGATGCTATGACTGATACGGAGGCAGGCATCAACGACTCACAAATGATTCCATCATCAGCAATTCAGCAGGATGTTTCACAGAGATCTACTTTCACTAGCCAAGAAGTAACGCTAGTGCCTGGAGCAGATGTAGACAAGCGTCTTTTTGATCCATCAACCATAGCTCAAGAAGGATCACCAGGCTGCAGTCACTGGCTGGATGTTCAAGGCCCCACTGATAAAGATGAACTTCTTGAAGATATTAAGAAGGATATTCAGCAGCGAGGAACACTTTATACTAAAAATTTGAGTTGGACGGATCTCGTCAATGAAATTCAAGCAAGGGCTCCAACAGGAATGAAGTTTAATATCCTGTTGGTAGCAAAGGAAAAGGAAACTTCACTGGAAGAGATTTTGAATTCCAGAGGACGTATGGAACACATCCTCTCACAAGAGGAAAAATCAACATGCATAGCCAAATTATCACTCAAGGAGAATGCAGTAAGGAGCTTACAAGTCATCAGGTTCCGAAAGGAAGAATGAATATGAAGTTAAGCAAGAGAAAGAAAAAGGATCCTAAACCACTTTCCGACAGCACAACAACAGATGAAGAAATAAACTTGGAAAGTGATTCTGCTGATGACGTAAGTTTCAGTTTGGATAAAGATGAAAGCGACATGGAATGTGAACATGAAGTGGTACCAGCTCCAACAGAAACAGGCATTCCTGTAATATCAGAAGATTCTGTTGGAAAGTACTATGCAGTATACTACACTGAACCACGAATGATTTATTTTTGGAAAAATATTAAAAACCTTTGCAAACGATGAAGGCGGCACAGTAACGAGAGATCAAGTTGATTTCCTACAAAAGAAGAATATCTCCAGCAATCCCAAGGAATGGACCTGGATTGAGCGGAACAAGGACAAAAAGGACATTGATATTGTTGATACAACGTACATTTTCTACGGGCCAGAAGAACTTATGGTGAAGAAAGGTTTCTTTAGATTCCCAGATGAAATGGCATATGCTTGTCTAAAGAAGATAGAAAAGGATTTGTTAATTGAATTATAGCATGAGTATGCATGATTTACAATTCATACCAGAGAAATGATTTTCGTTTTGTTTATGGAAATTGTAATGAAAAATTTTTTTCACAATTAAATACCAAAATATACACTTTTTTGTTATCTTTTGATATGATTTAACTTTTGTTCATGTTAAACTTCCCATTTTGTATGGAAAAACGCATTTTAGTTTCTTACACATGTTTCTTTAGCCAAAAATAAACATGGTTTGTTCTTGCCTCGATGTGATTTTTTTTTACCCCATTTCAGGATAAAAATAAATCATCAAAAAATATTGTTAAAAAATACATTAAAGGTCCTAGGCTCAATTCCTTTTCATGATTTACTTAACATTGAATATTGATAAATATGAAAAGGTTTAACTGGAAATAAAAAATCAAATAGAGGAAAAAAATGAAAGTTTTATGTTTTGATTGTTTTTGCCCCACTTGACTATACCTTAGTTTAACCAGACCATTGAGCTGATTAACAGCTCTCCTAGGGCTGGCCCGAAGGATCAGATTTATTTTACGTGGCTAAGAACCAATTGGTTACCTAGCAACGGGACCTACACCTCATTGTGGCACCAGAACCACATTATAGCGAGAAATGAATTTCTGTCACCAGAAATAAATTCCTCTAATTCTTCATTTGCCGGTCGGAGAATCGAACGCGGGACCACCAGAGTGCTAGCTGAGAACGGTACCCACCTGTCCAATGAGGAACTAATACACCGTTTGTAATACAGAAGATCATGAAAAATATAAGCATTTTCAACAAGAAAACGTTCGGATGTTGTCTTTCACATGAAGCTGTCATTAAAATTCATTGACCAACATCGGTAACATAACCATTATTTCTCTGCCATCTAAGAGCGCGATATATCTAAATCGCTCCCTTCGTCAATCGTAAAAGGGAGAGCTAATATTTGGAATACGAGCACACAGACTTTCCAAGAGACGACCCACGGCGCAAGAGGACGGTTTTGGCTTTACAAAGACTTCAAAAAGTCTGTCAGGAACTCAAGGTAACGATTAATGATAATCGATAAAACCAAAATATTTTTACCTATGGTCGGGGGAAAGGAAATGAACCTACGGTGATGCGGGAAATGAATACCGTATCTAGGCCTCAACACGAAATAAACATGTGCAGTGTAGGCAAGCTGTCATATGAAAAAAAGATAAATAAATAAATAATCACATAAAGCAAATAAAAGTTAGTTATGAAAAATTAAAATATTTGAAACGTATTAAATGAAGATCTACTAATTAACAGGTGAAAATTAGTTTGCAATTTGAAAAAACAAAATTTGAACTCTCTATCTTGGCTATAAAGTAGGAGATACAAGCTGCAACGTAAAGGGGAAATGAGAAAACCGGGAGGGAATATAAAATAATATGGAAGGAGATGTGATACAGATACATTTTATCCACTATTACAAAGGACCATAAAACTAGTGACCAAACACTATTAAATCAAACGATGAAGTTTTTTTTAGTGAACAGGCAAACAGGACGAGGAACCTGACGGCCAGTCCTAGACCAGCCCAGAAGAAAGAGTAAAATGGATTCAAGAAGGCTAGGGCTCAATCACGGAGGAAGAAAAAGATCTGCCTACTAAAGAAATAAAGGTTAAAACTGCCGGGAAAACAGAAGAAAGGAACGAATTCCAAGATGTATCTTTGGAATGTATGAAAAATAAAGTAATATAGCAGGCAAACAAAATATGCACACCATCGAAAACATAAACCTGTAACAGAAATTCACAGCATGGGCAGCGAATAATGAAGTGTGCGTGTTAGAGAGAGAGAGAGAGAGAGAGAGAGAGAGAGAGAGAGAGAGAGAGAGAGACCTGACAAGTAGGCTCCAAAATAGTATTTAAATCTCCTTCAGCATACCGACAGTAGACTCAATTTTCGAGCAAAAATGCAAGTCCTTAGGTGAACTGTTTTTGCTCCAGATATGAGTTTTTATCTAAATTGAAAGAGATATCCTATCAAAGATCTCATTTTTTGGACTGATGGGGGGAGGGGTTAAATATGGAAGGAAATGGTAAACAAAGAAATTTATGCATTACCCCGAGGATGCTGGTTCATTACTCTACACTGATTTAATTAACACGGGTATAGAAAAAAGGGTAAAAGCTTTTTCGCTCATCATATACACACACATTAAGGGGGTATAAGAACTGATATTTGTCACAATATATATATATATATATATATATATATATATATATATATATATATATATATATATATATATATATATAGTATATATATATATATATATATATATATATATATATATATCAAGGAATTCCAGCAGAGACATGAAAACAAGGATTTTTCTACAGGCAGGAAGCACGTATACTTCCTTGGGAGAACTTAAGACAGATTTAGAGAAGGGGAGCAGATAGAATGTATTCCACACCCTGAAAATTCACTTCTACAGCCTAACATCAATTGGTTTTCTTAAAAATAAATATATATATATTATATAAATATATATATATATATATATATATATATATATATATATATATATATATATATATATATATATATATATATATATATATATACATATTGTAACAAATATCAGGTCTTATACCCTTAAAAACTGAAGAATTTCCATATCAAAAGAACCAAATGATGTTAGGCTGTAGAAGTGAATTTTCAGGGTGTGGAATACTGTACATTCTGTCTGCTCCCCTTCGCTAAATCTGTCTTAAGTTCTCCCAGGAGAGAATACATACTTCCTGCCTGTAGAAAAAATAATTTTCATGTCTCTGTCGGGTGATTTCCTTTGTATTTTCCAGGTCGTCCAAAGGCAAGGAAACAGCCTGAGGCCCACTGTGAAGTAGGAGAGGGGTGCCGCTTGAAAACAAGGAAGTCACAAGCGAGGTATCATCAGAGTAAGAACTCTCAAGAAAGCCTCCCAGGGGCTGATCCAAGGGTCGACCAGTGCTCCGTTGATGTCCTAAGTGAAGCAATCACCTAGTTTGCCCTTAACTTATTTTTTCATCTTGAACATTCCCTCTTTATTATTACTTTCCATTGTCATTTCAATTGCAGTGAAATCATATCAAGTGTCCCTTTAATGCAACTGAAGTAATAAGTAATTATCCCTTCTGGAAGTTATATCAGTGAATTAATAGCCTCCTTGAATCTTGCTCTTGTTATTATTGTCCATATGATGGGCATTTTGAGGGAACTTCCACTCATCTGTCATCCCTCTGTTTACAGGAGTCGATGACCTGTGTGTAGTTTCTCGCAACTGAAAGAGGAACTCAGAGTCTTGCGATTTGCATACCTCACTTTTCCAAACCAAGAGCCCTGTTCGACCTGAAGAATTATACATTTAATTATGAAATTTAATTGATATTTAATATACTATACCCGTAAGTCTATCCACTCCATTAATTTAACTGTAACTGTAAATACAAGTATTAATTAAGGCCAGGGGTTTCAATTCTGTTTCCCAATTGATCATTATTTTCAGTTTATTTACTGTTCGGTAATGGTAGCATTCCAGCTGCGCATTAAATGAACAGGTAAGTCCCTATTTCTAGCCACCTTACTGTAACAATTGGCGACCTTTACAGTAATTTTCCTGTAAGATTCTAGCAGTTAGCTTAATTAAATTCTGCTAGCTGAACTTGCTGAATTGAACTAATCACTTGACATAAATTTCTTCTTGTTTCTGGGCAAACTACTTGGAACAGTGTGTATACAGCTGTAAGCACTTTTCTTTACGTTCGTAATTTGTGACTAGGAACGAGTAAATTCCCATCAGGAATTTACTATATCGAAGATACATTCTCAAAATGTTTCAAGCGAATTCTTGACAGCACTTGCTTAGCGAGGTTGCATGCTAGTGATGTCCTAGTTAGGATCTTTGCCTTGCATGTGGCAACATTGGCATGTTGTTTAGACTTTCTAGTGAGTGCTAGGATAGTTAATTCTATTGTGAAGCTTAAGAGCACATTTGCAGAGCTATAGGAAGTGTTAGAGTCGAAATGTGTTAGGAGTACAGCAATTTACCGTATCGACAACTCCAAGAGCAGTACTCTCTCTCGCTGCCACCAAGCACCATGTTATTCTCACCTCACAGAGTTGGTGAGTATATGCATTTTCCTATAAATCAAAGTTCCTAGCCTCATAGAGTTACTATGTACATTTTTCAAAGTGTAATTAACTTCTAAATATGTTCTTGCGTCATTTATTCAGATAAGATTCGTGTAATTCATTTTGTATTTCATAAATAGAGAGAGAGAGAGAGAGAGAGAGAGAGAGAGAGAGAGAGAGAGAGAGAGAGAGAGTGAGTTAGGGATCTTTCATATATGTATTTGTTACGGCACAGTGCACTCCCGTCCTAGCTTCCAAACAGCGCTCAGCTGTTCCCGCTCATTTTATTTTGTTATTGTCGGAGTTGAGAGGTACTCAGTCCATCACAGTCAACTGTCAAACTGTCAGCCGTTTTGTGAACTGTCAAACTCAGCGTGGGACTTGTAATTAGTTCAAATCGAGTGTCGTTCATTACTTGCATTTTAAAAGCCTTTTAATCATTGTCACTGCCACAGAAATCTCTTTTACCTTTATTATTGTTTATGTTCAAGAGCAAATCTTACTTAGAACATAGAGGTTGTCATGGATTACAATTAAATATTTCTTACTCCAGACCAATTAGAGTCTTTTTAAATTAATTCTTCGCTATGCTTTGCTAATTTGTTTGAGAGAAAACCTTTAGCTTTATATAACTTCCTGGGAAGCATGTTTTATTAATTTGTTATATCCTTGCATCATTGCAATCTCTGTATGATTAACAATCTTGCAGTAAGCATTGCAGCCAATGTCAGGCGAATATAATTATCACTGAGAACAAACAAAACTCTTACAGGTAATAAATATTCTGGGATTACATCCTATATATTTAACACAATCATGAAATTTACAAACTCATTAGTAGCCTGTCCTTAATTATTTTAACCATTGCACTTAATGTGCCTATTAATTTTTGTGTTACTACACACCCTAATCTAGAGCCCTTTGTCACCCTGAATGTTCATTTAATTATTTTAATTCGTTCATATGGAACAAACATTATGCTCATAGCCAGCTCTATCTGTGCAGGTAAGCAATTTCTGTGGCTGTGTAAAAGCCTACATATGTGCCATCGTCCATTATGTATCATTTAATTTTAACCTGTTCTTCAAAAACAAGTCTTAACATTCTTCGTAACAGTCAACCATTCCTTGTGAACCAATCTGCAACTTGTGTGCCTTTGCAAACCTATTAATAGCACTTAAGTGCCTCTGATTATTTAGTTCTTCAGAACCACATTGTACATTTGTGCCAACTGCCATCCTTATTACATGGACACTCCCATTTCGAATGTCACCATTCCTAAGGGACACTTCCATTCCAGTGGAGCCCTTTAAAGCCCACTTCCTTATTTTACACCCAGTTCAGAGTGCTACTTTCATTTTCCACACAAATGCTTGTGAGGTCATTCTAAAATTTTTAACATTTTTGGGGAAGTCAGACCCCACTTTAAGCATCAGCAACATGTCTGCTGAGGAGTACAAACTTTTCATGGAGGTAGGAAAAGGTACGGCATTAAAGGGAAAACAGCTGGCCCAGTGGGTCCAAAACCAGGTCGCTGCCACTAGGAAGGAGAGAGAAGAAAAGGAAGAGAATCAGCAACAGCATAAGCTAGCACTGGAGTGAGAGAGGAAGGAACAAGAAGAAACCCAAAGGCAGCATGAAGAGAAGGAGAAGGAGCTACAGTATCAACTAGCCTTGAAGGAAATGGAACTTGAGCTCGAAAAATCCAAGCAAGACAGTGCCATGGCACTGGCCCAACACCAAACTGCAGCTCCATCCTTGGCCTCCACTTCCTCCATTATATAAAACATAAGCAACCTCATGCCTACTGGAACGAAGCAGAACCAGAGGCACGGCTGGAACAGGTGGAAACCCTCTTCAATGAGCACAAGCCAACTGACACCGAGAAGGCCATGATCTTAGCAAAACACATGACTGGAAAGGGTTAGGACATTCTAAATTCCTTAGAACATGGTGACAAGGGAAACCTTGAGGTGGTCAAGAAGGCTGTAGCAACAGCATGAGATTACACCTGAGCATTGGAGGAAAAGATGGAGAGGTCTTCCCAAGGAGATTGGTCAAACCTAGTCTGACTGGTGCTACAAAAAGAACCTAGCAGTGCGGCAATGGATCGATGCCCTGGGGTGCAAGGAGTTTGAGGACCTATTAAATCAACTCCAACTTGAGGACTTCTTCTATCATGCACCCCGCCCCTTGGCCCTATATGTTAATGAGAAACAGCCAAGGCTATTCACTGACTGCTACCGCATGGCTGATGTGTACGAGACGCACCACCCATCCTACAGTACCACCTATAAGCACATAGTCCCTCCTGACCCCACTACCTTGTCAGTCCGATCAAAAGAGGCCTATCTTCATCGCCGCCCGTATGTACTTACTGAAAGAAAGTAGGGCATTTGGAAGCCCACTGTAAAGTTAAAGGGGAGCTATATCAAAGCCCCCTTCCAACCAGAACTCCCAGCCTACCCAAACAGTAACAGCTCCTCGAAGAGATTATAGTAAAGTCTATTGTCCCACTTGTAAGCAGTACAGGCACTCCACAAATTTCAAGGATTGTCCCAGAAAGAAACCTGCTGCAGTTATTGCTCTAGCGGCCATGCATTCACCCTCGTTAGGACCCCCAGGTGAAGGGCCTATTTACGTTGCATCTCCGCTTTTGAAGACATTGATGCTCAAATCTCCTTTATAAGGCAAGACAAGGTACCCAATGGGGCCACTATTGAAGATAACAAGCCTATAACTACTGAGGGATTGATAATTGGAAGTTGACACTCCAAACAGTCCAATTGAGGGTCACTAGGGCCCCATAAAAGTAGGATTTATACGCTTCGAGTAGCCAATCATATATCTGGAGGCTATGACCTCCTCCTAGGACAGGTTCGCTATTCCCATCCCTTTTCTGGGCCTTCCATGGGCCGTGCCCCTTCCGAGTCTTCATCAGGTGATAATGATCACTCGAGCCCTGCCGTTGAGCCACGGCCAGTGCCTGTGCCTGGCCAGTGCCGGCTCTGCCCAGTCTGGTCATTGAGCCCCACACCAGAGTCAGATTCTGGTTCCTTTGGGACGTCTGGCACTCTTGGCCCCGATGCCGCTTTAGTCTCCTCTCCAAATCCGGTACCTGAGCCCGCCTTAGTACCAGTGGCAATGCATGATGCCCAATCCGGGGCCCCCTCATCTACCAGCCTGGCCCTGTTACTAATGTCCAACCGAGAGCTAGCCCAAAGTTCAGTAGGGTCTTTTCTGGATTCCCCTGACCACAGCGGAAGCTCACGCCGCCAGTGCAGCCTAGGAACCTGTGCTTGAGTTGGTCCTTGTAACCTGTCAGCCTCTCACACCTACAGCAACCTCTTTTTCATCCTCACCTACAGTTACTCCAGGTCTAGGTCCCCGAAGTAACCCTGGTGAGGCCCTTGACCTAGCCCAAGAGTCTTATCAATCTCCCCTGGAGAAACCTGCCAAGGTTCCAGCTAGGAATCCTCGGCCTAAGGCTTAATGGAAATCAAGGAAGTAGAGAAGTTAGGGGTGTAGAAATTTCAGGTAGTTAACAGAGCCACTGAGCTCTCATGGGACTCGTGTCTATATATAGTAGTGCCTTATCTTAATAGAGCAATCCTGGCACTTACCCAGAGAGGGATGCCTAGGTTGTCTCCTACCTTAGTAATTACTGTTTGTGTTGGAAAAACTGAATGAAATAAAACTTTAGCGTGTTGCCTTACCAGTAGGTTAATATAACTTTTCTATTTGCTTATTATTATTAACTTTTAGGAGCAGCTCAAAATTTTCCCTTATATTTACCCTGAGCTAGAACAAATCCTCAGTATGTTAGGGATGTACCATTTGCATGTGAGCTAGTTAATCATTTTAATGGTGTTGCGTTAGCTAAGCTCTGTAGGGCATTCATTTAGTTATTCCCATGACCTGCTAGTTTAGTCAACCCACAGACAGTACATTCTTTAAAAGAATGTAAGCACCTTTACTTTTAGCTTTAGATAGGGCTGACCCTTAGTAAATCTTACCTCATCTTTAGTTGTCTTTAAAGTGAAAGTAAATATGCCAGATCTGAGGAGGTTACATTCAGTTTCTTATCTGGCAGTGAACCTTTGTGCAGACCTCCCTACCCGTAAGGGAGTGGAAGGCCTGTTTAAAGGGGGAGCTGTAACAAATATTGAGTCTTATACCCCTTAAGAAACTGAAGAATTTCCATATTAAAAGAGCCAAATGATGTTAGGCTGTAGAATTGAATTTTCAGGGTGTGGGATACATTCTATCTGCTCCCCTTTCCTAAATCTGTCTTAAGTTCTCCTGAGGGAGAATACATCCTTGTTTCATGTCTCTCTTAGGCAAATTCCTTTGTATTTTCCAGGTTGTCCAAAGGCAAAAAAATTGCCCAAGGCCTACTGTGAAGC